>NC_140975.1:43211863-43214363 GCF_056783735.1 Eptatretus burgeri
GTGAATAAAGACAGGTATGCAGGAATTAATTCTAAGAGACGAACGGCCAAGATGTATGCACACTCGTCTCTAAGCTGTCTGACATGGGTTTGAATCCAAACCTTGTCAATGCGGTGTTTCACATGGAGGGCGATTCATCAGTGTGCGCCGTCTCTCAGACAGACGATAAACGGGTGTCCTGTCTGCCAGCATTAGTTGGCAGACGTTAAGGATCCCATGGTGTCCTTCACGAAGAGTAGGCGAGCTATTGCCTGCACCATGAACAAATTACAAATTCCTGCCCTAACTAGTCGAACGTCAGGCCGAGCCGGCCGGTTCCTGAAGACTCGGACTGAGCTGACCCCACAGGAAAGGTGGGGTAATGGTGGCCGTTAAAGAGAAAGAAGATTCAATAATTGTTTCTGAATTACAAAGTTGAAGATAGCCATCAACTTTGGGCAGAAGTCATCTCCTTTACGTTACTTGCATGGGTGGTCATGCTGTCTCATTTTGATTGGCTACCAGTTTGCAGACAGTGTGGAATTTGCTGTAAACAAAGTCAAAAGTGACAACCACCTTATCTACAGGGCTGTCCCTTTTTGATAAACAAACACTAAGGCAGGCAGGGTGGAGTGAGTCTTCATGGTTGGTTGACCAATGATTTATTTGGTTTTTATGGAAATAACTATCCCAGACAGCTCCTAATGTCCAATAATATTAAAATAGTTACCTATGCATAGAAAAAGGAAACACCGAGTACATTCTTTACATTCTGGTTCACAGTTCTCCTGGTGGAGGAGGTGCCTTCATGTCAGCTCCAGACACAAATAAAAGTCTGAACATGGTCTCACCACTGGAGAGACAACAGTGGAAAATGAGCAAATGCCTCACAAAGTGATTCACCAAGAAAACTGTCTTCCACGAAATGGATCGTCTCTTCCTATGGGGAAAAAAAAGTTTTTGCTGCTATGACTGCAAGCACAAATCACAGACGCTGCCACCTCCCGACTGAAGGATGACATCATTGCGAAAGCAGGCAATCGGCTGGCAAGCACGGTGCAGACACAAGAGTGCTAATCAAATGTCACAGGGAGAGAAGAAAAACAGTTGTACTGTCTAGTGAGACAAGTTAATTAAACAAAAGGATTCTCAAGTGTCTCATCTCTGAGCTGTCTTGCCTGGGTTCGAATTCCGACCCAGCTATAAACTGTCATCCCGGTGTTTCACATGCAGGCTGATTCATCAATGTGCGTGCTGTCCCTCGGATGGATGTTACACTGGGTGTCCCGTTTGCCAGTATTAGTTGGTGGACGTTAAAGATCCCATGGTGTCCTTCACGAAGAGTATACTTTACGTGTATCGTCAGCACACTGAACAAATTCCAAATTCCTGCCATATTTAATCGAGCATCAGAACCAGCTGGCCAACTGGTTCGTGAAAGACTCGGGGAAAAAAAACTTTCCCAGCCGACCCCATGAGAAAGTGAGAAGAATTCTGGCTGTGAAGGAACTCACCAATATTTCCTTCATAATGACGATGTGTATGTTAAGAAATGAGTTAATCATCACCACCGCACAACAATAGCCCGCTCAACATCAGTACCTCCTGTGTTGCCTCTCTTTCCTTTTGTACTTCATGTCTGTCCCTCTTCATCTTATCTGTGAGTTTCTTGCTGAGATCCATCTCATCTTTAATCCGCAGAGAAAAGTCCTCCAACTTCTCCTGGAGGCGCGTCTTCTCCTGATGGTTAGTAAGCAAATGTGAAACATCTCTGCATAAATCATCCAAAGCTAATAATGAGATAATTGTGAGGTGTATCGATAGTTATCGAGATGACCATATGAGAGGATGGTGTTGTAGAGCATGTTGTGGATGATGCTGGAGAAGAGCAAAATGTCAATCAAAGGCAGGACTCAAGAACAGCCAAAATAGATCAAAGTCCATCTCACCTCCTCCAGTTTCTCTACTTGTGCCTTCAGGCGTGGCATCGTCATACGGAACTGTTCATTTTCCTCTTCCAACATGAACAACCTGAAAAACGAGGACGAGAGGCAGACATTTGAACCCAAAAACATCTCTGATGCAAAACTGAAAACCCACCGGTTTAACTTGGTCCCTCATTGGGATGGAGGATTGAGGAAATTCGGAGTTGGGTTCGCATTGGATTTCAAAGGGTGGTTGTAGCGATTATTACTACATCTGATTGTGAAGCACTCAAGAACCACCATTAAGGTCTTTGCCAGAGGTGAGGAACATTTTCTAATCCGAGGGCCGTAACAGCCATTGTTACACTTGGTGCGGGCCGGATACATGCTTCGTGACTTGTTGGTAATTGAAACGGCACGTATGCAGATAAGTAATGTAACTAATCATGTTGACTTTCTGACTTCTGAATGAAGGGCACGGCACTCTGAGTCAACTTTCCACTTCTTAACGCTCACCATGACATCAACCAAGGCCAAAGATAAAACAAAATATTTAATTATTTCATCGTTTTTAAATCTCAAACTGTTCAAAGTTT
>NC_140975.1:43221863-43244363 GCF_056783735.1 Eptatretus burgeri
ATTATAAGGTATTCAGTACCATCAACTTGCGAAGCGCCTATCATCAAATTCCCATCCGAGAGGAAGACAAACCTTACACCGCATTCCAGGCAGGGAGGCGCCTCTACCAATTCAGGAGGATTCCGTTCGGTGTCACGAATGGAGTAGCTTGCTTCCAACGAGTTATGGACGACATCATCTCAGATGAAAACCTCAAAGACACTTTTGTTTACGTGGACAATGTCACAGTGTGCGGTAGGGATCAGGGGGAACATGATATGAATCTGGACAGATTCTTGAGCATTGCTAGAAAATATAATCTGACTCTCAACTACGAGAAATGCGTATTCTCGGCAAGGTCAATTGACCTTCTCGGCTACACGATAGCCGACGGCACGATTAAGCCTGATCCTGAACGATTGCGCCCACTTCGTGAGCTACCCCCACCTCAGGACCTGCAGACAATGCGCCGGGTGATCGGCATGTTCGCTTACTATGCGAGATGGATTTCGCAATACTCCGAGAAAATACATCCCCTAGTGCATTGCAAAAACTTTCCACCAGATGCCGCTGTTGTAACAGCTTTCCACAAACTCAAAGACGATATCAGTAATTCCGTGGTATTATCGATCGATAGCTCGGTGCCCTTCGTGGTGGAGACAGATGCTTCTGATCACGCGATAGCTGCTACGCTTAATCAGTCTGGGCGACCCGTCGCGTTCTTCTCGAGAACTCTCTCTGGAAGCGAGCAGAGACACTCAGCGATAGAGAAGGAAGCGTACGCCATCGTCGAAGCCCTACGTAAATGGAGACACTATTTACTGGGAAACCATTTCACGCTCGTTACGGACCAACGATCCGTGGCATTCATGTTTGATGGGAAAAATAACGGGAAAATTAAGAATGGAAAAATTATGAGATGGCGGATAGACCTAGCTTGCTATAGTTACGACATTGTTTTCCGGCCCGGGAGGGAAAACCCTGCTGCAGACACCTTCTCGCGGGTCTACTGCTCGGCGACAATCAGTCGGGCTTTGCAAGACCTCCATGTGTCTCTGTGCCACCCGGGGGTAACCAGAATGGCACATTTCGTGCGCAGACAAAACCTTCCCTATTCTATCGAAGATATTAAACAAATGAATGCTTCATGCCCTGTTTGTGCTGAACTAAAACCCAGATTCTATGGCGCGGCTTCTGGCAGATTGATCAAGGCCACTTCTCCCTTCGAGAGACTAAACATTGACTTCAAAGGGCCCCTGCCGACCGAGACAGACAATAGATACATATTCACTGTTGTTGATGAATATTCAAGGTTCCCTTTCGCATTTCCGTGCTCGGATATGACCTCGGGCACTGTCGTGAAATGTCTGTCTGACCTCTTCGCTATGTTTGGGAAACCTTCGTACATACATTCAGACAGAGGGCCGTGTTTCATGTCGGCCGGGCTAAAACAGTTCCTATATGAACACGGCATAGCAACTAGTCGAACGACGGGTTACAACCCACAGGGTAATGGGCAGGTGGAACGGTATAACGGGGTTATTTGGAAAGCCGTAACTCTGGCGTTGAAATCAAGAGGACTGGGGCCCGAGCAGTGGGAGGTTACCCTTCTCGACGCTCTGAATTCCATACGCTCTTTGCTCTGTACCTCCACCAATGCAACTCCTCACGAACGAATGTTTACTCACCAACGACGTTATGTTGACGGCCAATCGGTGCCCAACTGGCTAACCCATCCCGGAACAGTGTTCATGAAACGCCCGGTACGACAAAGCAAGTATGAACCCATGGTGGAAGAGGTCGAACTCATCGATACTAATCCAGCGTATGCTCATGTCAGGCTCCCGGATGGCAGGGAGACCACTGTGTCGGTTCGCCATTTGGCTCCCTCAGGTACTCCTCCCGCAGGTACACCACCATCTGGCACACCTCCCTCTGACATCCCCTCCCCAGGTGTTCCCCCCCCAGGGACTCCACCCGAGAAGGGTGACGACGGAGCTACCGCGTTCCACCCGAGAGCGATCGGGGAGTCATCTCCGGCACGAGTCGAGGCTCACCAAAAGGATCGGAAGCCTCCCTCAAGTGAAACTGCCATCTACTCACGGAGAGGTCGACGAATAATACCCCCTCGCTGACTCAATCTGTAAAGGGGATTATCGGTATCCTCGAGCTCATGCTCCTATATGCTCGTTACATAATATATCGATGCTCATTACCACGCTCCTACAACTCAAAATAATCCTCACTGCTTGGCATGTATGCTTCTGTAGTTTAGATAGTTCGCGTTGCTTGAAATGTATACTCCTGTAGCGCTGAAGTAATCATGGTGCGTTAGTTGGGCCTCTAGTTACATTTTAAAGACGGGGAGAATGTGGTGAATTGAAGGTCGTGACGTGTGATCACATGTCGCGCGGCTCGAGCACAGGATAGATAAAGCTGAGGCTCGGCTCGGTCGGGGGGATTGTCCCAGGGGCATTGTCTTTTTATGTCGGCGATTCACTTGGTGCTCATTAAATGGTGAGAACACTGATTGATATATAATACTGATTTATTTTGCGGTGATTAGTTGTGTGTATGTACCTTACTGCTTATGTACTCCATGCTGCACCTGTATCCCCTGATGTGCCCGTAGAAGCGGCTCCAATCAAATGGAATAAAGCCTACACTACACTCTGAAGGTTCTTCTCTCGTTTTCATTTCAATAAACCAAACCAAATCGTGTTTATACACCACCCAGCATTTAATAATCACTCGATATAAATGAAACCCAATCGTGTTTACACACCGCCCAGTGTTTAATATTCACTCGATATAAATCAAACCCAATCGTGTTTACACACCACCCAGTGTTTAATATTCACTCGATATAAATCAAACCCAATCGTGTTTATACACCGCCCAGCGTTTAATAATCACTCGATATAAACCAAACCAAATCGTGTTTATACACCACCCAGCGTTTAATAATCACTCGATATAAATGAAACCCAATCGTGTTTACACACCGCCCAGTGTTTAATATTCACTCGATATAAATCAAACCCAATCGTGTTTATACACCGCCCAGCGTTTAATAATCACTCGATATAAACCAAACCAAATCGTGTTTATACACCACCCAGCTGTGGTGAATTGAAGGTCGTGACGTGTGATCACATGATGCCCGGCTCGAGCACAGAAGAGATAAAGCTGAGGGTCGGCTCGGCCGCGGGGTTTTGTCCCTGGGGCATTGCCATTGTATGTCGCCGGCTCACTTGGTGCTCATTGAATGGTGAGAACACTGATTGATATATAATACTGATTTATTTTGCGGTGATTAGTTGCGCGTGTATACCTTACTGCTTGTACTCCATACTGCGTTTGTATTTCCCGATGTGCCCGTAGAAGCGGCTCCAATCAAATGGAATAAAGCCTAAACTCTGAAGGTTCTTCTCTCGCTTTCATTTCAATTTATTCCATTTGGTTTTCTCGGCTCTCTCAACTAACGATGGACAAGATCTACAAACCAGAGAGGTTCGACGCAGACCCAAACGCGACTGACTCAGAAATGAAATGGTCGCATTGGTTCTGTTCCTTCTCACACTATCTGACCATCATCGAGGAGGGAGCCGACAAATTGGCCGCCCTCGTGAATCATGTCTCGCCCAGCGTGTACAGGCTCTTCTCGGAGTGCGACACTTACGAAGCAGCGATCGACTTGCTGCAGGCGCTCTACGTGAAGCCCAAGAACGAGGTATACATACGACATCTTCTCAACACACGCAAGCAAGCAGCCGGGGAGACAATCGATCAGTTCCTGCAAGCTCTGAATCAGCTGGGAAAAGACTGCAGCTTCCGGGCCGTAAGCGCCGAGGAACACCGAAAGGAAGCCACACGGGAGGCATTCATCCAAGGACTCGGATCAGCCCACATACAGCAACGCTTACTAGAGAAAGCGCAACCCACTCTTGACAAGGTAGTCGATCAGGCTCGAGCAATGGATACGGCTCAGCAGCAATCTGAGTCATTTGGGACACCGATGCTGCTAATGAACGCTGCTACGATGGGAACCCAAGGAACCCCACTGGCACAGACACAGCCAGACATAGGGGATGGAGAAACACCCGAGGAGCCGGATACCCAGGCCACGTCAAACTCCTCAGCAACTGCTCCGGTTGGTAAATGCTTCTTTTGTGGGTACAAAAGGCACCCTCGTCAAAAATGTCCCGCCAGAGATGCCACATGCATGAATTGCGACAAGAAAGGGCATTATGCCAGGGTATGTAAATCTACTCTAAGGAGAAATAAACCCACTTCTGCGGCTCTCTACTCGCAAAATAAATTAACTGCAGCCCCCCCGGGGAATCTATCCAAGGCTATCATCAACGTACGAATTAACGGGCATACGGCTGAGGCACTGATTGATACCGGTAGCTCTGAAAGTTTCCTCAACAGCTCGCTAGTGAAGGGCAGGAAATGGATAATCCACCCGACAGACAATACGGTATGCATGGCCGCCACCTCACTACAATCCCGCGTACGAGGGTACTGCAATGTTGAATTGGACGTAAAAGGGTACACGCATCGGGATGTAAGGGTACTGGTGCTTCGTGATTTGTGCGCAGACGTAATTCTGGGTCATAATGTCCTCAAGCAGCACACGAGCGTCGAAATACCCTTTGGAGGAAGCAAACCTCGTCTAATTTTAAATGCGTTGACCACCGCGGAGGTGACGTCCCCCCAGCTGTTCGCTAACCTGTCGCCGGTCTGCAAACCGATAGCGATCAAATCGCGGCGATATACCACTGCTGACATGAATTTCATCACTTCGGAAACCAAGCGATTACTGGAAGAAGGAATTATAGAACCGAGCGATTCGCCATGGCGCGCACAGGTGTTAGTAACCAGCAGTCAGAACCATAAGAAACAAATGGTTGTCGATTATTCCCAAACGGTCAATCGCTTTACCCAACTCGATGCCTAGCCCCTGCTGCGCATAGACGAGATGGTCGAACGCGTGGCCAATTATAAGGTATTCAGTACCATCGACTTGGGAAGCGCCTATCACCAAATTCCCATCCGAGAGGAAGACAAACCTTACACCGCATTCCAGGCAGGTAGACGCCTCTACCAGTTCAGAAGGATTCCGTTCGGTGTCACGAATGGAGTAGCTTGCTTCCAACGAGTTATGGACGACATCATCTCAGATGAAAACCTCAAAGACACTTTTGTTTACGTGGACAATGTCACAGTGTGCAGTCGGGATCAGGGGGAACATGACATGAATCTGGACAGATTCTTGGGCATTGCTAGAAAATATAATCTGACCCTCAACTCCGAGAAATGCGTATTCTCGGCAAGGTCAATTGACCTTCTCGGCTACACAATAGCCGACGGCACCATTAAGTCTGATCCTGAACGATTGCGCCCGCTCCGTGAGCTACCACCACCTCAGGACCTGCAGACGATGCGCTGGGTGATCGGCATGTTTGCTTACTACGCGAGATGGATTTCCCAATACTCCGAGAAAATACATCCCCTAGTGCATTGCAAAAACTTCCCACCAGATGCCGCTGTTGTGACAGCTTTCCACAACCTCAAAGACGATATCAGTAAGTCCGTGGTTTTATCGATCGATAGCTCGGTGCCCTTTGTGGTGGAGACCGACGCTTCAGATCACGCCATAGCTGCTACGCTTAATCAGTCTGGGAGACCCGTCGCGTTCTTCTCGAGAACTCTCTCTGGAAGCGAGCAGAGACACTCAGCGATAGAGAAGGAAGCGTACGCCATCGTCGAAGCGCTGCGCAAATGGAGACATTATTTGCTGGGAAACCACTTCACGCTCGTTACGGACCAACGATCCGTGGCATTCATGTTTGATGGGAAAAATAACGGGAAAATTAAGAATGAAAAAAATTATGAGATGGCGGATAGACCGAGCTTGCTACAGTTACGACATTGTTTACCGGCCCGGGAGGGAAAACCCTGCTGCAGATACCTTCTCTCGGGTCTACAGTTCGGCGACAATCAGTCAGGCTTTGCAAGACCTCCATGTGTCTCTGTGCCACCCCGGGGTAACCAGAATGGCACATTTCGAACGCAGACAAAACCTGCCCTATTCTATTGAAGATATTAAACAAATGAATGCTTCATGCCCTGTTTGTGCTGAACTAAAACCCAGATTCTATGGTTCGACTCCTGGCAGACTGATCAAGGCCACTTCTCCCTTCGAGAGACTAAATATCGACTTCAAAGGGCCCCTGCCGACCGAGACAGACAACAGATACATATTCACTGTTGTTAATGAGTATTCAAGGTTCCCTTTCGCATTTCCGTGATCGGATATGACCTCGGGCACTGTCGTGAGATGTCTCTCTGACCTCTTTGCTATGTTTGGGAGACCTTCGTACATACATTCAGACAGAGGGCCGCGTTTCATGTCGGCCGGGCTAAAACAATTCCTAATAGAGCACGGCATAGCAACTAGTCGAACGACGGGTTACAACCCACAGGGTAATGGTCAGGTGGAACGATATAATGGAGTTATTTGGAAAGCCATAACTCTGGCGTTGAAATCAAGAGGACTGGGCCCCGAGCGGTGGGAGGTTACCCTTCTCGACGCTCTGAATTCCATACGCTCTCTGCTCTGCACGTCCACCAATGCGACTCCTCACGACCGAATGTTTACTCACCAACGACGTTATGTTGACGGCCAATTGGTGCCCGACTGGCTAACCCATCCCGGAACAGTGTTCATGAAACGCCCGGTACGACAAAGCAAGTATGAACCCATGGTGGAAGGGGTCGAGCTCATCGATACTAATCCAGAATACGCTCATGTCAGGCTCCCGGATGGCAGGGAGACCACTGTGTCGGTTCGTCATTTGGCTGCCTCAGGGACTCCCCCCGCCGGTACACCACCATCTGGCACTCCTCCCTCTGACATTCCCCCCCCCCAGGTGTTTCTCCCCCAGGGACTCCACCCGAGAAGGGTGACGGCGGAGCTACCGCGTTCCACCCGGGGGCGATCGGGGAGTCATCTCCGGCACGAGTCGAGGCTCACCAAAAGGATCGGAAGCCTCCCTCAAGTGAAACCGCCATCTACTCCCGGAGAGGCCGGCGAATAATACCCACTCGCCGACTCAATCTGTAAAGGGGATTATCGGCATCCTCGATGCTCATGCTCCTATATGCTCGTTACATAATATGTCGATGCTCATTACCATGCTCCTACAACTCACAATAATCCTCACTGCTTGGCATGTATGCTTCTGTAGTTTAGATAGTTCGCGTTGCTTGAAATGTATACTCCTGTAGCGCTGAAGTAATCATGGTGCGTTAGTTGGGCCTCTAGTTACATTTTAAAGGCGGGGAGAATGTGGTGAATGGAAGGTCGTGACGTGTGATCACATGATGCCCGGCTCGAGCACGGAATAGATAAAGCTGAGGGTCGGCTCGGCCGCGGGGGGATTGTCCCAGGGGCATTGCCATTGTATGTCGCCGGCTCACTTGGTGCTCATTGAATGGTGAGAACACTGATTGATATATAATACTGATTTATTTTGCGGTGATTAGTTGCGCGTGTGTACCTTACTGCTTGTACTCCATACTGTGTTTGTATTTCCTGGTGTGCCCGTAGAAGCGGCTCCAATCAAATGGAATAAAGCCTAAACTCTGAAGGTTCTTCTCTCGCTTTCATTTCATAAATCAAACCCAATCGTGTTTATACACCACCCATCGTTTAATAATCACTCGATACAAATCAAACCCAATCGTGTTTATACACCACCCAGCGTTTAATAATCACTCTGAAATGAGAGCGAGAGATGAACCTTCAGAGTTTAGGCTTTATTCCATTTGATTGGAGCCGCTTCTGTGGGCACACCAGGAAATACAGGTTCAGCTAGGAGTACATAAGCAGAAACGTATACATGTGCAGTTAACCATTGCAGACTAATCCGCGTAAGCACGGAGTTCGATATAATCTCCATTCTCACCAGTCAATGAGCACCTTCAGTTAACGAGCATCAAGTGGACAGCCGATGTCAATAGCAATGCCCCGGGGACAATCCACCCGTGCCGCAGAGAGACCTCCCCTTATACGCGAGACGCACAACATGTGATCCCGCGTCATGTCCCTTGATTCACGTTAATTCACCACATTCTCCCCACCTTTAAAATGTAACTAGGGGCCCATCTTACACACCATGATTGCTTTAGCACTATAGGAGTATACATTTCAAGCAACGCGGACTAATAGATCTACAGGAGCATACATGCCAAGCAGTGATTATTTTGAGTTGTAGGAGCATGGAAATGAGCATCGATATATGATATAATGGGCATATAGGAGCATGAGCAGCGAGAATGCCGATAATCTCCTTCACAGATTGAGTCGTCGAGGGGGCCTTATTCGTCGACCTCTCCGGGAGTAAACGGCAGTTTCACTTGAGGGAGACTCCCGATCCTCTTGGTGAGCCTCGACTTGTGCCGGGGATGACTCCTCGATCGCTCTCGGGGGGAACGCGGCAGCCCCGTCGCCTGGCGGAGTTCCTGGGGGGGAAATGTCAGAAGGAGGAGTGCCAGGAGGTGGTGTACCGGCGGGAGGAGTACCTGAGGGAGCCAGATGGCGAACCGACACAGTGGTCTCCCTGCCATCCGGGAGCCTGACATGAGCATACTCTGGATTAGTGTCAATGAGTTCGACCCCCTCCACCAGCGGTTCATACTTGCTTTGTCGTACCGGGCGTTTCATGAACACGGTACCGGGGTGGGTCAGCCAGTTGGGCACCGTTTGACTGTCAACATAACGTCGTTGGTGAGTAAACATACGTTCGTGAGGAGTGGCATTTGTGGACGTGCAGAGCAAAGAGCGTATGGAATTCATTGCGTCAGGAAGAGCAACCTCCCATCGCTCGGGGCCCAGTCCTCTCGATTTCAGCGCCAGAGTTATGGCTTTCCAAATAACTCCATTATACCTTTCCACCTGCTCGTTTCCCTGTGGGTTGTAACCCGTCGTTCGACTAGTTGCTATGCCGTGCTCTAATAGGAATTGTTTTAGCCCGGCCGTCATGAAACACGGCCCTCTGTCTGAATGTATGTACGAAGGTCTCCCAAACATAGCGAAGAGGTCAGAGAGACATTTTACGACAGTGCCCGAGGTCATATCCGAGCACGGAAACGCGAAAGGGAACCTTGAATATTCATCAACAACAGTGAATATGTATCTGTTGTCTGTCTCAGTCGGCAGGGGCCCTTTGAAGTCAATGTTTAGTCTCTCGAAGGGGGAAGTAGCCTTGATCAGTCTGCCAGATGCCGCGCCAAAGAATCTGGGTTTTAGTTCAGCACAAACAGGGCATGAAGCATTCATTTGTTTAATATCTTCAACAGAATAGGGAAGATTTTGTCTGCGTACGAAATGTGCCATCCTGGTTACCCCTGGGTGGCACAGAGACACATGGAGGTCTTGCAAAGCCTGACTGATTGTTGCCGAACTGTAGACCCGGGAGAAGGTATCTGCAGCAGGGTTTTCCTTCCCGGGCCGGTAAACAATGTCGTACCTGTAGCAGGCTAGGTCTATCCGCCATCTCATAATTTTTTCATTCTTAATTTTCCCGTTATTTTTCCCATCAAACATGAAAGCCACGGATCGTTGGTCCGTAACGAGCGTGAAGTGGTTTCCCAGTAAATAATGTCTCCATTTACGCAGCGCTTCGACGATGGCGTACGCCTCCTTCTCTATTGCCGAGTGTCTCTGCTCGCTTCTAGAGAGAGTTCTCGAGAAGAAAGCGACCGGCCGCCCAGACTGATTAAGTGTTGCAGCTATGGCGTGATTTGAAGCGTCGGTCTCCACCACGAAGGGCACCGAGCTGTCGATCGATAAAACCACGGACTTACTGATATCATCCTTGAGATCGTGGAAAGCTTTCACGACAGCGGCATCTGGTGGAAAGTTTTTGCAATGCACTAGGGGATGTATTTTCTCGGAGTATTGCGAAATCCATCTTGCATAGTAAGCGAACATCCCGATCACCCGGCGCATTGTTTGCAAGTCCTGAGGTGGTGGAAGCTCACGGAGCGGGCGCAATCGCTCAGGATCAGGCTTAATTGTGCCGTCGGCTATCGTGTAGCCGAGAAGGTCAATTGACCTTGCCGAGAATACGCATTTCTCGTAGTTGAGAGTCAGATTATATTTTCCAGCAATGCTCAAGAATCTGTCCAGATTCCTATCATGTTCCCTCTGATCCCTACCGCACACTGTGACATTATCCACGTAAACAAAAGTGTCTTCGAGGTTTTCATCTGAGATGATGTCGTCCATAACCCGTTGGAAGCAAGCTACTCCATTCGTGACACCGAATGGTATCCTTCTGAACTGGTAGAGGCGCCGCCCTGCCTGGAATGCAGTGTACGGTTTGTCTTCCTCTCGGATGGGAATTTGATGATAGGCGCTTCGCAAGTCGATGGTACTGAATACCTTATAATTGGCCACACGTTCGACCATCTCATCTATGCGCGGCAGGGGGTAGGCGTCGAGTTGGGTGAAGCGATTGACCGTTTGGGAATAATCGACAACCATCCGTCTCTTATGGTTCTTACTGCTGGTTACTAACACCTGTGCGCGCCATGGCGAATCGCTCGGTTCTATAATTCCCTCCTCCAGTAATCACTTGGTTTCTGAAGTGATGAAATTCATGTCAGCAGTGGTATATCGCCGCAATTTGATCGCTATCGGTTTGCAGACCGGCGACAAGTTAGCGAACAGCTGGGGGGACGTCACCTCCGCGGTGGTCAGCGCATTTAAAATTAGACGAGGTTTGCTTCCTCCAAAGGGTATTTCGACACTCGTGTGCTGCTTGAGGACATTATGACCCAGAATTACGTCTGCGCACAAATCACGAAGCACCAGCACCTTTACATCCCGATGCGTGTACCCTTTTACGTCCAATTCAACATTGCAGTACCCTCGTACGCGGGATTGTAGTGAGGTGGCGGCCATGCATACCTTATTGTCTGTCGGGTGGATTATCCATTTCCTCCCCTTCACTAGCGAGCTGTTGACGAAACTTTCAGAGCTACCGGTATCAATCAGTGCCTCAGCCATATGCCCGTTAATTCGTACGTTGATGATAGCCTTGGATAGATTCCCCGGGGAGGCTGCAGTCAATTTATTTTGCGAGTAGAGAGCCGCAGAAGTGGGTTTATTTCTCCTTAGAGTAGATTTACATACCCTGGCATAATGCCCTTTCTTGTCGCAATTCATGCATGTGGCATCTCTGGCGGGACATTTTTGACGAGGATGCCTTTTGTACCCACAAAAGAAGCATTTACCGACCGGAGCAGTTGCTGAGGAGTTTGACGAGGTCTGGGTATCCGGCTCCTCGGGTGTTTCTCCATCCCTCATGTCTGGCTGTGTCTGTGCCAGTGGGGTTCCTTGGGTTCCCATCGTAGCAGCGTTCATTAGCAGCATCGGTGTCCCAAATGACTCAGATTGCTGCTGAGCCGTATCCATCGCTCGTGCCTGATCGACTACCTTGTCAAGAGTGGGTTGCGCTTTCTCTAGTAAGCGTTGCCGTATGTGGGCTGATCTGAGTCCTTGGATGAATGCCTCCCGTGTGGCTTCCTTTCGGTGTTCCTCGGCGCTTACCGCCCGGAAGCTGCAGTCTTTTCCCAGCTGATTCAGAGCTTGCAGGAACTGATCGATTGTCTCCCCGGCTGCTTGCTTGCGTGTGTTGAGAAGATGTCGTATGTATACCTCGTTCTTGGGCTTCACGTAGAGCGCCTGCAGCACGTCAATCGCTGCTTCGTAAGTGTCGCACCCCGAGAAGAGCCTGTACACGCCGGGCGAGACATGATTCACGAGAGCGGCAAATTTGTCGGCTCCCTCCGCGATGATGGTCAGATAGTGTGAGAAGGAGCAGAACCAATGTGACCATTTCATTTCTGCGTCAGTCGTGTTTGGGTCTGCGTCGAACCTCTCTGGTTTGTAGATCTTGTCCATCTTTGGTTGAGAGAGCCGAGAAAATCAAATGGAATAAATTGAAATGAGAGCGAGAGATGAACCTTCAGAGTTTAGGCTTTATTCCATTTGATTGGAGCCGCTTCTGTGGGCACACCAGGAAATACAGGTTCAGCTAGGAGTACATAAGCAGAAACGTATACATGTGCAGTTAACCATTGCAGACTAAATCCGCGTAAGCACGGAGTTCGATATAATCTCCATTCTCACCAGTCAATGAGCACCTTCAGTTAACGAGCATCAAGTGGACAGCCGATGTCAATAGCAATGCCCCGGGGACAATCCACCCGTGCCGCAGAGAGACCTCCCCTTATACGCGAGACGCACAACATGTGATCCCGCGTCATGTCCCTTGATTCACGTTAATTCACCACACACTCGATATCAATAAAACCCAATCGTGTTTATACACCACCCAGCGTTTATTATGCACTCGAGATAAATAAAACCCAATCGTGTTTACACACCGCCCAGTGTTTAATATTCACTCGATATAAATCAAACCCAATCGTGTTTATACACCACCCAGCGTTTAATATTCACTCGATATAAATCAAACCCAATCGTGTTTATACACCGCCCAGCGTTTAATATTCACTCGATATAAATCAAACCCAATCGTGTTAATACACCACCCTGTGGTGAATTGAAGGACGTGACGTGTGATCACATGTCGCAAGGCTCACGCACGGAATAGATAAAGCCAAGATTCCGCGCGGTCGGGGTGATTGTCCCAGGGGCATTGTCGTTTACGGCGGCGATTCACTTGGTGCTCGTTGAATGGTGAGAATTGAGAGTATATCGGACTCCGTGCTTATACTGATTTATTTTGCGGTGATTAGTTGCCCATGTATACCTTACTGCTTATGTACTCCTAGCTGCACCTGTATTCCCTGATGTGCCCGTAGAAGCGGCTTCAATCAAATGGAATAAAGCCTACACTCTGAAGGTTCTTCTCTCGCTTTCATTTCACACACCGCCCAGTGTTTAATGTTCACTCGATATAAATCAAACCCAATTGTGTTTATACACCGCCCAGCGTTTAATATTCACTCGATATAAATCAAACCCAGTCGTGTTTATACACCACCCAGCGTTTAATAATCACTCGATATAAACCAAACCAAATCGTGTTTATACACCACCCAGCCTTTAATAATCACTCGATATAAATAAAACCCAATCGTGTTTATACACCACCCAGCGTTTAATATTCACTCGATATAAATAAAACCCAATCGTGTTTATACACCACCCAGCGTTTAATATTCACTCGATATAAATCAAACCCAGTCGTGTTTATACACCACCCAGCCTTTAATATTCACTCGATAGAAATAAAACCCAATCGTGTTAATACACCACCCAGCGTTTATTATGCACTCGATATAAATCAAACCCAATCGTGTTAATACACCACCCAGCGTTTAATAATCACTCGATATAAATCAAACCCAATCGTGTTTATACACCGCGTTTATAAAAAAATAGGCATTTTTAGGGGAGGCGTCCATTCATCGCGGATTTTCACTTCTCGCGGGGGGGGGGGGGGTTGGAATGTAACCCCCGCGATAAACGGGGGGTGACTGTATATAAAATATTTCGTACATAATAGCTATGTAAAATAATGAATTAAATATCACCGCGCAGGTCAGATCAAAACGTGCCATGGGCCGGAGGTTTCCCCATGCGTAGCCTATACAGTGCACCAGGTGTTTAATAAGTTCGGTAGCTCATCTGCAAGGTGGTTCTCGAGAGGAATTCCACAACCACATTGTCAAGAAGGAATTTCACCTCCAATATTAAGAGAAACATCAGTCCACATCCTGGAAGCAATAACGTGGATATATTTTAAGAGAACCAACGCAGATAAGAGTTTTCTTTTGGGGTGTCAAAGGTCAACACGTACCTCGCCGTAAGAGTCTCCACCTCAACAGTTCGCTCTCGGCAGAGTCGCGCAACTTGCTCACGATGACGTTTGCTGTCCTCCTCTACACGTTCTTCAGCACGCACCTCCTGATCTTTCAGCTGTTCCTCCAGTGCATGAATCCTTGGGTTTCAGCCATTGAGAAAGGGTGTTACATCACGAGAAAGCAGCAGATCCAATGTGACACTGAGAAAAAAAAGCTGTGGATTAATTTTGGCAATTTCCATTTGGTGCAGCCGAGAGGACACCCGAAGGACACCCTGGAGGAAGGGTGTTTAAATGGAGCTGAAAACAGCAGGAGAGAGGATGTAAGAGTCTAAATCTCTAGAAATCGAGCGAGTCTCAGGAGAATTACCGTGTTGCTCCCAAAGTTTGAATAAAAGCCCAGCCGTCTCTGCAATGACCGTATGGGAGGGGGGGTAATCCATCTTCCCTGCCTGATTTGGTCAATAGTTTGTTTGAATGCTACAATTCCCTTAAAATTGGCAAAGTGCTATCCTACCAGCACCCCCCCTCCCAATTGAAATTAAATAAAATTAATTGATTAGTCCAAAGAATATCTTTGGCCTAGAATGAAAACTAAAAATACTGTGTTTCCATCGTTATCCACACAAGAGTTAAAAGAAAATAGACAGCAATCGGACAATTGGTCCATCCTATCCCTATTACCCAAGTAGGAGGAGGAGATTGGGACCACACTCTCTGCACAGCGTTGGTGCTGCTTAAGCAGTTTCCTTGGCTATTGGGCACAATCCTGGACGGGTCGCCACTCCGACACAGTGTACCAGCAAGCTGGCACTCATTTTGCCGACCTCGGAAGGATGACAGGCCGAGTTAACCCCGCCTGGTATTAATTCAACAGCTGAGCGGGATTTGAACTCAGGACCCGAGGATCCAAAGCCCACCACCCTAAAAAAGTAGCACACTTTTTATAACACAACGTAGTCTTGTTAAGATCAACAGTGAGATTAATTTTTCTGCAATAATAGAAGAAAAAGATCACCTCTTCCTTTTAGTGTAGAGAGATTAATCTCATAGACAGGACTCTGCCATGGATTTTATTACGTAATCTACGAGCATTGTTCGTACAGCCGTGGTTAAATAAAACTACTCAAAGACCAACTCTTTTCATAAAAAAGAAATCAAAGGTTTTGGTTCTTCTTTTGAACACCCAATGACGGTACACTAGGAAATACCCTATGAAAATTAACGTACCGTAACACAACCCCCCCCCCCCAACCTCCAAACAACAACAGAATATCTTTCATTTACAAAGTACGAGTCAGCACTGTCTGCAACTACTCAAGGTCAACACGACACTCGATCTCCCTGTGCAGGTTGGTCCTTTATCCTGTTAGGAATGACCCATCAAGGATGGGTGTTGAGGTGGTATGAAATTAGATAAGGCAACAGGGCCATATAACAATATCAACAACCTTCCCATGATGGAATGATGCCAGAAGTGCTGCCCACCAGAGTGTCATGACATCATCTAGCATTGCAAACGCTGAGAAAAGTCTACTCTCGACTAGGAGGGAGAGTAAACGGAGGAGTTCAAAGTTGATTTTGATGGCGTAAACAGAGTTGCAAGACATTTAAAATGAGAAGGCACTCAGTGGAGCACATACCTCCGCCCGCATTTGGATCTTCACCAAAATCGAACCAATTTGTCCTTGTTGCACACCGAACCTGTCCACCAAGGTTTGTCCGAATCCGTCCATAGCCTTTTGAGATATCGTGCTATATATCGTTTTTAGCCCAATCTCTCAATGGTGAAGAATTACTTTAAAAATCCTCGTATCTGGATCCGGATCGTCACCAAAATCTTATCGTCATCCTTGTCACACACTCAACCTGCCAACCAAAGGTCATCCAAATCCATCCACAACTTTTTCAGATATCCTGCACACAAACAGACAGGGGTGAAATGCGATGGACGGAGGTAATGATGCCTATAGGGTTTGGTGATGATACGCAAAGCGGTGAGAGGAGATCGGAAATTGATAGAAACAGACAGACAGACAAGAGATTCTCTTCCCATACCTGTGCACCAAATGTAGGTTCTCCTGCTTGAGTCGTCCATGGAGATTGCTTCCCTCTGCAGTCTCCTGCTCCAAAACTGCAACTCTTTGCTCCAGGTAGCTCAACTGATGAACAATAACAACAACAAAAACACAACATACAGTACATGGAAAACAAAGACTTAACAAAAACCTCAGTCCATCACTATTGAATCTCAAAAGGCACATTTGCAAAGACTTGACAAGAATTGCTGAAAATAAATTTTAAAAAAAATCCTCAAAATTCCCCTTATATGACAGTGCTATGGACATCATATGGCAATCCCAACCAGATATAGCATTTAATACATATTCATATATGGGGGAAAACAATTTAATACAACGGGACAAACCAAATGATGAAGATTCACCATAACAAATACATTCCATGGTACCGATAGTCAAATCGGAGATTTGTTATATGGGCCGATGCCACCCATTCTCCCTCACAAGCTGTCATCCCGATCAAAAATACACAAACGTACAGAAATGGCGCCACCTAGCTTTCAGGGTGTGGAAATGTGACATCGTGTGGGCTTACCGCCACAATATTACAAAAATAAATAAATACCAAATTATTACTCCACACTCACCCCAAACAGCTTGAGCTGCAATTCCTTTATTTGGAAACAGAGTCAAGGCTCGTGGAAGAGCCAGAACACAGAACGGATCAGGATGTAACATAACAAAAGGAACAGCAGCAAGAGAAAGGGGAACCAATAGCAGGGCCGAGGGAGAAAACAGATGGAGGTGGACAAACAAGGGATGCTGGTAAGGGAGAACACAAGATGAATACAGAAGCAAAAATTGGGGTTGGGGGGGTGAGGGATAATGCTTGGCCTATTTGGCCAGAGTAGTGCTCAATAAACTGTAATAGAAACAATTTCTCCACAATGTGGCTCATGTTTGATCATGGCTTCCGTGTTTCTTTATTTATTTACCAATGAGATTCAGTGTGTATGTCAAGGACACAACTTTTTTTACCAATTGAGATTTTGTCATCAAAAAATTTTTAAACTGTCGTTTTCGTCAACTTTAGTTCGAGTACAAAGCGGACGTGGACTGGCTTTGCATTTTGAGAAGCTTTCTAGTTTAGTATGTCGAGTTCAAACTCATTCAGTAAAACGAGACCGTCCACCAAAAGGGATTTTTGTGATATCTTATGTAATCGTAAATGATCCCTGGCCAAACAAATGATTATAAAACAAATGAAAGATGACGAGGGAGTGAAAGGCACCTTATCTGCAATGTCAGGCTGTGTGAACTCTGACAAACCAGGGAAAATCTCTTCTGTACTTTCAGAACGGCTGCTCAGGTTACTTGTATGCAGCAATTGTCTGCACGCACATGCACACGCACACTTGAAGATGAAATATGGTATTCTAGTTTTACACTGGATGAACATCAATAATTCATGCAATCAGTTCTTACACTGTATGTCCATGAATAACCAACATCCAAAAGTACCGTTTGTAATTGGCAGATGGCATTATAAAGGTTAAATCAACATACAATTCAATAATGAAGTTCATGATGTGGGAAACTGTGGACGCTAGGAGACCACTTCACAAAGACTTTTTTAAATTATTATTTACAGCAAAACTATTGCGATGATAATTGTATCAAATGAAATACAAACCTTCAAAAGGGCTGAATGTTTTCACTTAGTGGAATTATTCATCCAACATCACTCAGAAAGGAATCAAAAGGCCAAAATAGAGGGCAACTCACACAGATAATTTGCAGTGTTATATAAAAATAGTCCGTAGCATTTTTGGGAAACCATTTAGCTTCACATCACCAGCTAGATATTTATATCAGCTATAGATGACCTGCAGTAGTCGGTAGGTCTGGCATTGGAGATTGGGGTAGAGTAAGAAAGGAAGAGGAGGTTTTTGAGAGACAAAAGTAAGAGGGAGGGTATGGGGGATAGAGGATGTATGGGCTGAGAGGGGAAACAGAGGGAAGAGGTAAAAAGTAAATAAATAAAACAATCCATGATTGAATATATTGTAATGGGCTCGGTCTCCCTAACAGGTGATGTGAGAACGCCGGAGATGAACTCCCATGATGCCGAGTGGAGGCATTCTGCACACGGGTTGCTAATCCGTGGGTGGTGTGGTTATGTTTTAACCAAGTTCAATGAGTGGTGGTTTCAAAGTACATATGGTTTAACCGGGTGGAGAAGGGTGGGGGGGGGGGAGAGAGGGGTTAATTACGCTGGAGGACGAGATCAAAATACACAGCAAATGGATTTTCAAAGAAAGAATACGTATAAAAACAAAATGGAGATGGTTGTGCAGGAAGTGAAATGGCAGGAAAAATACAGAGAAATTGCTAAAGAGATGACAACCAAACAGGACGAATCGCCCAAGTGAAAAGTGAAAAGGCTGAATGCCTAAACTCAGTGTTTGCAGTTAAATCTTGTGTCCAAAACCCATCACTCTCTCCAGCCACCTTACCCAGTCACACCCAACTGTCCCTGGACTCTGTGTCCTTTTCTCCTGACAAGGTGGAGAGCTTGCTGTCAAACCTCGACTCAGATTCTGCAACCGGTCCAGACGGCATCAGCCCACATATCCTAATAACATGCTTCTCTGCTCTTGCTCACCCTCTCTGTGTTCTATTCACCCTCTCATTTGCCCAAGGTCATCTGCCATCTGCTTGAAAATCAGCAAACATCACTGCCCTGCATAAAAAGGTGCAAAAACTGATCCCTGTAACTACAGACCAATCAGCCTTCTTCCAATCATCAGCAAGGTTATGGAATCCATCATCACTTCAGACATTAAATCCTTCCTCTTCTCCAAAGACTCGATTACCAATCATCAAATCAATTTGGTTTCAGACCAGGTCACTCTACCCTGGATATGCTGCTTCTGCTCTCCCATCAATGGATGGAGGTCCTCAATGCCAGACAGGAAATCCGAGCCGTATCCCTGGACATATCACGTGCTTTTGACACAGTCTGGCACCCTGCCCTACTCACCAAACTCTCTTCCTATGGGTATCCAAGGCCATCTCCACTCAAGGCTCACAGACTTCCTCTCCTGTCGCAGTCAACGTGTGGCCCTAAATGGAGTTCTTTCATCCCCTCTTCCTGTGCAGGCTGGAGTTCCTCAAGGCAGTGTTCTGGGCCCTGTTCTTTTTCTGGTTTTCATCAATGATCTCTCAGACTCTCTGGAAAATTCTCTATATCTGTTTGCTGATTACTCCACCCTCTGCCGTACCATCTGTCATCCCTCAGACCGGCAAGCATCAGCTTCTTCGCTCACTGCAGATCTGGATAAAATCACAAACTGGTCCAGCACGTGGAACATGTCTTTCAATCCAGACAAATCTCACACTCTCACTATGTCTCTCCGAAAGTACCGTTTAGAAAACCCCCCCATCCACTTTCTCAACAATCCTTTGGAAGAAGTCCTTTCTTTCAAGCTTCTGGGTCTCACTATCTGCCATGACCTTTCCTGGGAAAGCCACATTTCAAACCTCGCCTGCAAAGCCAGTCGCCGAATGGGAATCCTCCGTCGTGCAAAGTCCTTCCTTGGCCCACCTGAGCTCCTGACCACTTACAAAGCTTTCGTCCTCAGCCTGATGGAGTACTGCTCTCCCCTCTGGGCTGGTGCTCCTGCCTCCCACCTTTCTCGGCTTCACACTTTGAAAACCAAGGCATTTCGGATCATTGGCATCTCCCGCAATGAGGCTGAGTCTTTGGGCCTCTCACTCAATCACCGCAGGTTGGTCGGTGGTTGTTCTGCCTTTTACCGTCTCCTCTCCAGCCTCGCCCCCCCCTTGCCCTCTCTGCGATTTGTCCCCACCACATTTCGGCAGGGCGCTCAAGGTCCGCCAACAACCCCCTTCTGGTAGAACTACCAAAATCACGAATCACTGCTCACCTTCACTCTTTCATTCCTCTTTTTTCCCGCCTTTGGAATAAACTCCCTCACTCCATTCATTCCCATTCTTCCCTGCAGGCCTTCAAAACAGCTGTTCACCACCACCTTTTATCATCCCCCTTCCAAATCCTCGATCTTCTCTACCCCCGATAATCCACCCAAGCCCACCTCCTTCAAATTCTCTGCTTTCCTTCCTGAAAGTAGCTGTAATTTCCATCTTGTGTTCCCCATGTTCCCCATCCCATCCCTCTCCCTTCCACAGATCTCCTAATGTCTGTTCCCCACTGTTTTGTCCTTCCCACTCCCACCCCTCTTGTCTCATGCCCCCCTTGCTGTGTGCTGTGTGTTCGCTCTCACACGAGCCTCAACAATGTATACAAAAAAAAAGCAGCTATTCTTAGCACTAATCTTATCACGAGCAGACTCGATTCAGGAACACAAGATAATGGACGAAAATATAAGCATGTGTGAGCCTTTCCTGTGCAGTGTCGGGAGGTGCAGCGCAGGCTGGATTGGAGATTCCCGTGTGTGGCAGTGCCCAAGACCCCTCTCACGGTCAAGCGTCAGCCCCTAGGTCTCTGTGGCTCTGGCGAGGCTCTCTGCTTTTCCCTGTGCTAGGCTATGTGGCTCTGTGGTTGGCAGGACATTCTGGACTGTGTGCGAGTCAGGGTGCTCTGCTGTCCCTGGCTAACTGTGTGATGTGTCGATGGCTGTGGGTCTCGCTCTCTGGGAAACACAAGCCATCCCAACTGTGCTTGTGGTGCACCAGGTTGACTGACCTTGTCTGCGGCTTTCTATGCCTATGAATGCATGGTTCACTCTCTGGATGTCCTGGGCTGTGTTCTCTCCCGTAGCTGTACAATCCGCTCCCTGGGGGTCCCATGATGCCCTTGGGTGTGTGCATGTCACTGCCTTTTTATCGGGAGCAGTTTGAAATCCCCTTCCCCACCCCTCGGACCCGCTGCACGGGTCTCACGAATGTGCTCCAGCGAGGAAACATATGTGGAGGCACTGAGGTAGCCATTTGTAAAACCTGCATGAGAGGCTTCAACTAGTACACATGGTCACACCATGTAGAGGTGTGGTGAAAGGACAATGAGGTTATTTAAGGCTCACATGGATGCAAGATGGGGAGAAGAGACAGACACGAAGGTGGGGAATAACAGAGAAGCTGACTGGAGATCAGAGCGATGCTAATTGTGGTTTACAAATACTTACCTAACACTCATTAAGATATAACTGATGAATAATTCATTCCTCATAACCACCCCCCCCCCCCCCAAGTCATTTTCATAACAATATAATATGCAGATGGCTCTTCGGATGGCAATCCTACGACCAAAAAATTACATTAATTCTTCCATAAACTGGGTGTCCCAACTGCCAGAATTAGTAGGTGGACGCTAAAAATCCCAACACGCCCTCTGCAAAAAGTAGGTGAGCCATCTCCGGCACCCTGACAAAATTACAAGTGACTGTTCTAACCTACAGGGGGACACAGCATCAACGTACTATCAAGCCCCTGCAAGAATGATGCTAACAAGAATGAGGCCTTGCGCTGAATACGAATGACGATTACGGTGGCACCAACTCTTCAGAACTATACTACAAACTCTCCTCACCTTGCAATGGTTGCTGTAGAAATATGGCAATTGGGGCTGCATAAAGGAGGGTTAAAGGGGAAGATCAAAATGAGAGGAAAAGAATGTTAATATGACTGATATCACGTCATAAAGACAGCATTTTTAAAGAATAACAAAAAAAACCCCACTAACAACGATTTGTACAATCACAAGGTGCAGGAGGCAAGAAAAGAATCTGGTGTATAGCTGGGAAGGGACAACTGGCGCGAATGAGGAGCTCGAGTGAAAGTAGAGGTACCTCTGGATCTCCAGCTGCTGGAGCCTGCTCTCCAGCTGTCGAAGTATGTCGATGCGCCGGCTGCATTGGCTGCAGTAAGAGGTGAAAGCCACAGGCCCTCTGGGCAGAAGACCCAGCCAGTGGTGAGATGAGTGGCTGGGACTATCAGCAGGAAGCCAAGAAGGAAAAGAACGAGCATTTGCAGATGTAAGAGGAAAGAGAGCGAAAGAGATCACCGCTGCTTTGAATAAAAGACATTGATTGCAAACACATAAAAGCAAAGACCATTTTCACATCACAGTGAAATCATCCTGAGCCGGTCAGAAAAAAAAAAAAAAACGAAAAAGAAAGGAAATTGTGTCGATCCCTTTGTACGACATTCAGAAATGATGCAGAATTTCGCAAATAATTTGAAATCAGGAATCCAAAAACATAAAACGAACAAAACCATCTGATGTGGGAGTGTTGGTCACCTTGAAGGCAATGAAGCCACGTGTTCTTCGAGGAATTCCCGTTCATGTGGAGACCGGTCCAGTTCTGGTTGACCACTCGCAAACTCGGACTCCGTGCTCTCGCCATAGTCCTCAAATTGCTCCTCTCCAGGCTCGGCACACAGCAGGCCCGTTGTGCCATGACGCGGAGTCCTGCAAACAGATGCAGAAGATAGTTTCTGATCTGAAGGACCACACACCTTGAGTATTCCCATTTACCCCACCCCCCACCCCACCTCCTCCTCCTCCTCCTCCTCATTTCCCTCCTACCTCCACCTGAAGGAGTAAA
>NC_140975.1:43249363-43326863 GCF_056783735.1 Eptatretus burgeri
TGGGAGAGCGGCTGTGCCGTTGATGCTTTGCCCCCTGTTTTCAGTTCGCAGCCAACGGGGCTTGAACTCAAGATCCTAAGATCTTAATCCAGCCACCCTAACCGTTAAGCCATCACCAGGCTTGGTGTGATGGAAAGAGCATCCTTTCCAAGTCTGGGCGGTCGGCAGTTCAAACCCAGTCCGAGTCTCACCAAAGACTTAAAAATTGTCCGTGCTGCTTACTTGCTCAATGTTCAGCATTAAAAAGGTTAATAGCGTGGACAATCACCATAGGCTGGCATCGATGGGGAAGAGGAAATTCCTCTTTGGGAAATGCTCCGCTGAATGTGGTGAGAAAAGTGGTGACATTTTTGTGACGTCACCGATACTCACAGTACCCCAGGACGTGAAGGCAGTTCCCCCGAGCTCAGTGGCTGTTTGTCTCGTCGAACAGCCCTATGTTGTGTCTGGTGTATTCATCTATATGTCCATGTGTGTGTGACAGCTGCAGTATGAACCTTAAATCCTGTTAAAAAAATATATATATATATAAATAATCACAAGGCCGTGCTGTTTCGAGAAGCACTAGACCTGGAAGCAGATAAGTAATCATCGGGTTTGTTTGCTTCCAGTTTTCAGAGGGGACATGGCTTCATGGTATCGCGTTGGCGTAGAGGAAACAAAAATGTAACACCAGGTACACCTTGCACATACCGGCCTTCATGGCACTGATCCCTCGGCAGAAGTGGTTGAAAGAGACCCGACCGACACCCTGTGGATCTAGGAAACCAGCCAGCTGCTGTACCTGTAACGAACGTGACAAACACGTACTCTGAACGACTGCAGTTGTGCGATGCACCGTCCTCAGTTTGGCTCACTCATCTGCTTACAACCATTTATGCATGACCATAATCAAATGGTGTTTATTTTTCCATAAAAGTACACGTGATTGCACTTGAACCCTCTTCGTGAATTTAGTATTTCCCTTCTATATTACTGCTTTAAAATACCGACTTACAAGGGTCCACTGGCTAAATGTTTGGAGTTTATATGCCAGAATTATTCCCGTTTCTGCTTTAAAATCCACCCACCACCTCACAAGAGAGAACCCGGAGCCATCTTCATACAACACACACCACCGGTCAAAAGTTTTAGAACACCCCCATTTCTCCAGTTTTTACTGAAATTTAAGCAGTTTAATGCTTCAATGTACTCTGAAATTAAAGCATAGAACAAATAAACAATTGCAGATAAAAAATAAATCATGGAATCGTTTTGTCGAACAAAATTTAATCTAAATTTTTGACTCATCAAAGTAGCCACCTTTTGCAGATATAACAGCTGAACATACTCGTGGCATTCTTTCTACAATGGAAATCAAATATTGTTCGGAAAGTTCTTCCCAACACTGTTGCAGAAGTTCCCACAAATGTGTTGCACTTGTAGGTTGCTTTGCTTTCACCCTTCTGTCCAGTTCATCCCAAACCAGCTCGACGTGGTTTAAGTCTGGAGTCTGTGCTGGCCATTCCGTGATTTAAAGCCCACCGTCTTGTTCTTTTCTTCCGAGGTAGTTCTGACAGAGCCAGGAGGTATGTTTTGGGTCGTTACCTAGCAGTAGGATGAACACCTGACCAACTTGGCGTAGACCAGTGGGTATTGCATGGTGCTGCAAAATGCTGTGGTGGCCCTTTTGGTTCAGGGTGCCAGTCACTCTGTGCAAGTCACTGACTCTGGATCCAACAAAAGAGCCCCAGATCGTCACGCTTCCTCCTCCATGTTTGACAGTTGGTGTCACACACTGAGGAACCATCCTTTCGCCTACTCGACGGTGTACAAAAACCCTGCGTGATGAACCGAAGATTTCAAATTTTGATTCAATGGTCCATAAGACCTTCTTCCAGTTTTCAGTAGTCCACTGGTGGTGCTTCATGGCCCAGACAAACCTCTTTTTCTTATTTTGCCATCTTAGCAATGGCTTTCTTACTGCCACTCGACCTGTCAAACGTGCAGCTCGAAGTCTTCTCTTCACAGTTGAAACCGAGACTTCCTTCTTTACTTCCAATGGCGTTTAATAATCTCCATCACTTCCAAAAGCGATCAGAATTCAGAAAGTCAACCACAATTGCAAAGAACGAGGTAAACTGGTCTCCTCCTCCACTCACCCCCACACGTACGTAATACATAGATGACTCTGGTTTTCGATCCCCACGTTGAAGTTTCATCCTTGAATCACAATTGTAATCAAACCGAGGAGGGATTGTGGGAGGAGGATGGACTTGATCAGCTGACACTCTTTGACCAATCACATCTTCACATGTAAAGAAAGTTACAACAACCCGTGGAATAGAGAAGGGGGTGCTTTGGATCCGCCATCCTTCCATCTTCATTCGAGAACGGTTGACTTAGTAATTCGTGGACGTCCTTCGATGGCGAATGAAACAACAAGGAAAGCACCAGGAAAACACGTATATTGGGGGATTCCAGGTGATCGATTCCAAGTAATTGGGGGGGGGGGATTTCAGGTGATTGGGAGGAGGATTCCAGGTGATTGGGAGGATTCCAGGTGATTGGGAGGAAGATTCCAGGTGATTGGGAGGAAGATTCCAGGTGATTGGGAGGGATTCCAGGTGATTGGGAGGGATTCCAGGTGATTGGGGGGTGTATACCAGGTGATTGGGGGTGTATACCAGGTGATTGGGGGGTGTATACCAGGTGATTGGGGGGTGTATACCAGGTGATTGGGGGGTGTATACCAGGTGATTGGGGGTGTATTCCAGGTGATTGGGGGGGGCGGGTATTCCAGGTGATTGGGGGGGGGGCGGGTATTCCAGGTGATTGGGGGGGGAACCGCCAGGTGAGGTTTTCATGAAGTGTGCGTGGGGTCGGGGTCGCTCACCTCGTCGCCTTGGCCGAAGAAACGCGCTGCCAGGGCGAGGAAGTGGTCCGTCCGGATAAAGCCGTCCCCATTTTCATCACAAAAGTCGAAAACATCGCGGAGTCTCCGACTGGAGCCGCCGGGAGCGGCTGTCGCCTCCCCCATGGCGTGGAAATGGCGGGAAAGAGCGGGGGGGGGGTTCTCGGGCGATGGACGCTCTAATCCTGGAGGAGGGGGATCTTCAGGCGAATATAGTGCAGGGGGTGGAGGGGGGTCCACGGAGGATCAGATAATTAGGGACGGATATCCGAGTGGTGGATTGGAGAGAAATCCCGAGGAATTGGACTTGTGGAGGGAAATGTTGACGATGTGATAATTTATCGTCCAGGTGAGTAAATGTGATGAATGAAAATTCAGGACGAGGAGCGATGTAGGAACGAATAAAACGTTCAACGACTTGAGAATGGATCCGAAGGACTCCGACGGTGGTGATTATACAATGAACTGCAGCGAATGAATGAATGAATGAATGAATGAATGAATGAATGAATGAATTGGTGCTGATGGGATCGATTAATCTAATTGATCGATTTTAAAAACCTCCATTAAGAGACCAGAACCGTTCGGACCGTTTAGCGGAATCATTTTGTGAAAGATGAGATTAGAGATGATGTTTATCCAAGATCGGACTCGGCGTGGATCAGGGATAGGAGGACAAGGTGGACATCGGGACGGAGATGGAGCGCGAACCGGCAACACGAGGGCGTCTCCACAACATCGAGGAGACGCGACATGTACGAGGAGCGAAGGATGAATGAGTTAGACACAGGTGTGATGATGGCGGGATGGACTGGAACGTTCGACTCGAAATACGTCCATCGGGAGGAGCTGCGGAGATCAGGGACCGGAGGACGACGCGCTCGTCGGAACGAGGAGAAGAACCTCGAAGACGGCGGCGACGAGGACAGAAAAAGGACGAGGGATCGAGGAGAACGCGATGAGACGCGACGCCATCGCTTGGCGCCGCTCGTGACGCAACCACGTGGTCGTGACGTCACGTTGCGTGCCCACCCGATGATTCGATCGACGCCGTTATTACTCCCTCCATTAAAAAAAAAAAATATATATATATATATATATAAATAAATAAATAAATGTTTGTCATCACAGTAACTCCGGTGATAATCAGCACTGTCGTCAATACGATGATAATTAAAAAATAAAAATAAATAAAACACCTCATTGATTGATTGGATAATCATCACGGAGTCATTTAATTAGGACGAGGCACCGATTAATTTGCAAACCCTCACATTTTATGGGATTTTTATTATTTTTTTCTTCTGATGAAAATATCAAGTCGTTCCAAATCCATTATGACGCTTTTTCTTTTGTTTCACTCATTCTGGTCCAAATGACGTCCCGACGTGCACGGGTAGGTGCAGCATCACAATGTATGTGGATGATGAATACTGCACGTTAAAACGAGCCGTCCTAAGTGATGCAATGTTTGTGCACCTTTCTCCGGTGTGCTCTGTACATCTCGTTACCCCCTTGCTAGCAAATAACACTCGTCTTTATAAACAGAGGTCAAAAGGTTAAAAATACTAATAACAGTGTTGATCTGAATTAAAGAACACTTTAACCAGAGAGTTGGTGTCAAAGCCACCCAATGCTCGCCTGTTTATACATTTATCGTTTTTAAAAGACTAGTCTAATAATTAATATTTTTTATAAAGCATTGCAGTGAAATCTGATCCAAATAATTTTAAAGCAATATATGTATTTGTATATTGTAATCAGTAACATGAGCACAAGTGAGCACAATATACGCCCGAACAAGAAGGTATATACAGAATTGTGCTACTACATGGAAAACAGCATCCTGGTTGCCATGGCAACCACTTTAGATGACGAACGTATGTCGCGACACACCGTCTCCACAGTGTGTACCTACGTACCAAATATGAAACGTGAAAGTTGAAAACTTTGGGAGTTCGAGTGCGGACAGGAACAGACGGACGGTATCACATAATACGCCCCGATATATATATATATATATATATATATATATATATATATATATATATATATATATATATATATATATATATATATATATATATATATATATGGCGTATAAAAATAGTGTGGTAGATAAAAACATTAGAAATGAAAAAATAACTTGCATCAAAAACTTTAACATTTTCACGCTGGCGTTGACGCTCACGCTGGGGGTATCGCTATAGCTCTCTGTTCTTCGAACAGGCGAGCTAAAAATGACACCACAGCAAGATGCGCAACAAAAACATTTATTTCATCGAAAAATGAATCGAGTACATGTTACAGCATGTGGAGTGAGGAGAGGGGTAAAGGGGGGTGAAAGCAATTGTGGAATACTTACAAGTTAATATCAAACATAGAAAAAAACCCAAAAAATTCAACAAAGACTTTGAATTGTTAAAATAAATCCAAGGATCCAGAAAATTACCCAACCGTGTTCAACCACTTTTTTATATAAATTTTTTTCTTCACTTCGGAAAATTAAGAACGGCGGATAAAAACTCCAATCCAGATGCGAGTGAAGAACATCGATGAACCCACGACTGAACGAGAAACTTCTCATTAGAAACGAGAGCTCGTTCGATTTCCCGATTCGCTGATCTAGCTAAAAGTCAAAGTTGATATGCCAGATCAAATCCACATTCAATTTCATGCCATCATCGCTCTGAGGAAAAGGACGTCAAGTTGGACATCCCGTCATGCTTGCTCGCTGGTTGACGGTGAATGTCCCACGGTGTCTTTCGTGAATAGTCAGTGAGTTATCACCGGCATCCAGAACAAATCGCAAATTGCTGCCCAAAATCGCTTCCAGTCGAATGGCAGGCCTAGCCAGACGGTTCATGGAAGTCTCAGGCCAAACTTTCCCTCTCGGTCGACCCCACGAGAAGGTGGGATTAATTGGGGCCGTTAGTCGTGCTCGGAGCCGGATGGCTCTGAAGAAAGTCTCGCATTAAGATCACAAAATAAATAATCTCTGGATTCAACTTCACAAAGAGAAAAACAAAGAACATATATATATATATATATATATACATATCTATATATATATATATATATATATATATATATATATATATCTTCTCCAATCCAAGGCCATCAGGATGTGGATTTGTGTGCAAGGGATTCTGGGATGAGTTTTGGTTCAATAATCCCTGACCATGTAAGTACAACCTGTAAAAAAAAAACATCCTGTTAGTCATTTATCAGATCAAGGTAATTACAATGATAAAGTAAAAGTTAGGGGAAGGTGAGTGATGCATACGACACAAGAAAAGAAGAGCAATCAGAAGAAAGTAATTAATTAATAACACTGGAATTGCTCAGCATCAAATAGCAAAAGCATTTATAAGAAACATTCTGAATTATGTCACTAAAAGTAATGGGACAAAACTCCAACTTTGAAATGGACGCTACCAAGATGCGTGCGCATATTCTTCCCAGAATGCAGATCGGCACGTGACTCGTAAAGGTATCCTTGGAACATTTTGGAGAACATCGCTTTTACGGTCTTTGATGCAACACGCGTGAGGGCCTTCACTTTACTTCTACCAGAATGGCAAAAAAAAGAACCGAGCCGACCGACTGTTTGGAACTGGCTTGAGGACAAAATCGAAAGGTACTGGTTGGATGGCCTCGAGGCGTGCGTACTCTCTTTTGAACCGTCTCGCCTGGGTTCAAATCTCGACCCAGCTATAAACTCGGACAAACAGCAATGCCATCGCAACGATTTATTAAAATAATCTTTCAGAGAATTGACAGATGAGGTTTTGGCATTCCTATCCAAATTGAGGACTGTAGCAATGTGGCATTAATCACAAATCGACTCCACAGTGAACCAGTGTGACCACTCCTTGGCCTTTTTCCCAAGATCTTAGCTATTCGTTGTTCACCTTGGCATCTTAGTTTTCTGTTATCATCACATTTCTGAAACCTTGTGAATTATTGGCTTTTTCATTGGCTCACCTTGGCATCTATCTATAATTCCATAAATCTCTGTGTGTCTGTCTGTCTGTATGCGACCGCTGTTTCTCGACGACCGCCGGTCCGATCTCATTGAAACTTGCCAGGAATATTGCCGGGGACCCCCGGATGTGCCTTTTCGAGGTTTGATATCGATCGGACGAGCGGTTCCCAAGTTATGGCCATGTATCTGTGAACCAATGACAGGACACGGTGCTATGATGTTTATTTAATTAATTATTTTAATTTTTTTTGAAGGATTGACATCACAATTCTTCTTCGTTTAGTATGACTTCACAATCGACACTCGGGACCTGGGCATGTGCCTTTCTCTGGGTATGTGCCATACCTGGGTATGTGCCAAACTCCCAAGGTTTGATTATTATTCAAATTATTAATTAATCCCAAGGTTTGAATTTTCCCGAGGGAAACAGCTGTTTCCCAAGGGTTTGAAAGGTGTTTTTTCCCAAGGTTGGAATTAATCGTTGTGCTTGGTAGACATTTGTGAATACATTTACAGAGAGAGGGATGAGAGAGGAGGGGGAGAGAGGGGGTGAGAGACAGGAGGGGGGACAGAGGAGGGGGAGAGAGGGGGTGAGAGGGGGTGGCAAGAGAGGGTAGGGAGAGAGGAGGGGGAGGAGGGGGGAGAGAGGAGGGGGAGAGAGAAGGGTGAGAGAGGGGGTGAGAGAAGGGCGAGAGAGGGGGATGAGAGAAGGGCGAGAGAGGGGAGGGACAGAGGAGGGGGAGAGGGGGGCAAGAGAGGGCGAGAGAGGAGGGGCGGGGGAAATGGAGAGAGGGAGAGAGGGAGAGAGGGAGAGAGGGAGAGAGGGAGAGAGGGAGAGAGGGAGAGAGGGAGAGAGGGAGAGAGGGAGAGAGGGAGAGAGAGGGAGAGAGAGAGAGAGAGAGAGAGAGAGAGAGAGAGAGAGAGAGAGAGAGAGAGAGTCACAATTCTTCTTCTTCGTTTGATATGACATCACAATTGATGCTGGGGACCTGATACTGCAGGCACGAAGCTGCACATACTGGCACGCACCCACGTGCTCGCCCCTACGGTCCCGCACTAGTTTATGAAAATGAGGAGTGGTCACACTGCAGTGAACTAGGAAGACAAAATGCCTTCCTGTCCTACAGGTATGCCTGTTTCTCCAAGAGCATTACAATCAAACAAGTGGTCATACCTTGTCATCCTCCTGGTTCTTGCTGAAGTACTCCCACTCTCCATCATCACCTTTCTTCTTTCCATTCTCAGTTTCAAATACCAGATCAAACTTTCCATTGGCCCTCTTTCCTTGTTGAAGAAACGAGGGCAATTGTAAGATTAAAAAGAGTTGGCAAAGTGAAAGGCTTGAGACGATAGACAGAGCAGGAAGATAAAATGGAACAAGATCAATGTGGTTGTTGCAAAAGTGCATCAATTAAAGAGAACATCAAGAGAGAGAGTTGCTCAGCCATCTAACTTTATTGATGATAACAAATATCCAACCATTACGCTTAAAAATTTTGGACATGGAAAGCGCTGGATGCAAGGATAGGCTTTTGTACAGAGGTCAAAGCTCGTGGAAGAGCTGCATTCAAGTGCCAATCGAGGAAGTATTTGATATCCAAGTTTCACAGTGCTATGGACGAACATTTATTAAAATTCAATGAACTGAGGGACGCAGCCTTCAATGATAATGTATACCTGCGGAAGGATTCTTGGTCAGCAAGATGACAGTTTCGCATGTGACTTGGTTATAATCCAACACCTTGCCTTCCTGGGGGAAAGGACACGAGGACAAAAAAAAACGAAAAATAAAAGAAAGAAAAAAAGAGGAAAGTAATAAAACAGCAACAAACTAGAAGGCACTCGGTAGAGCGCATACATCCACGAGGCTGGACAGTTTACGCTTTAGATCCCACTGATAGGCTGGATCTGAATTTGGACCTGAACCAAAATCTAATCGGCATATTCTTGTCACCTAACCAACTCATCCACCAAGTTTTGTCATAACTCGTCCACAACTTTTTGAAATATATATGGTTTTTGGCCCCATCTATCAATGGTGAAGAATCACTTGAATTTTTTTTTTTTTAATACTCACATATGGATCTTCACAAAATTGAAATTCACACAAAATTGAAATTAAAACTCAGATCTTCACAAAATATGAATAATTCGTCCTCATCACACTCCTGACCTGTCCAATAAGTTTTGTCCAAATCTGTCCACAACTTTTTGAGATATCCTGCTCACAGACAGACAGACAGGGGTGAAAACATAACCTCTGCCCATCTTTGGTAGCCGAGGTAAAGACAAAAGCATCCACGCCGAGTCTGGGAGGTCGGTGGTTCCACCCCCAGCCAAGCTGTACCAAAGACTTAAAAAGTCATCGTCATACCAAAGCCCAAAGATTGTATGTGCTGCTTATTTGCTTGATGATCTGCATTTAAAAGGACAGAGCACGGTCAAAAACAAACAAACAACAAAAAACATACATGGGCAATCATTGCACAGGCTTGATGGGCCTATTGGCCTCCTCCTGTGTTGAAGTTCCTTGGAAGGTGTGGTGTAGTGGGCCTGCGGGTGCAGGGCGTGATGCGGGGAGCGTGGTGGAGGAGTGGTTTTGGAGTGGTCACGTGTGTAGTGTCCGGAGGGCAGCGGGACTCGGACAGTCGTGAGGATTCTCGAACACTGTTTATTGCCCGTCCAGATGCACACTACTACAGACTACCCAGGCTCCACAGGCTACCACCGCGCCTCAGGCGGCGCGCACTCCTATATCCCGTGCAAGCACGTGACCACTCCAAAACCACTCCTCCACGCCTCCACCACGCTCCCCGCATCATGCCCTGCACCCGCAGGCCCACTACACCACAGAAGGGAACTCATTTTATAAAGACGGACAAAAGAGAGAAAAGGAGCAAGCCGAAAGACGAAGTGGGAGCGGAGACAAAGCAGAGAAAATGGTGGCAAAACGTAAGCGAATTTGAACACTTGATCGATTAACGACACAGGGACACTTGCATTCGCACTGCTTATGGCAGAGGTGAGCAAGCACTGCCACAGCAAGTTGCGTTTACATATTAGGGCCGACAGAGGCAGCAAGCAGTCGCAAGGTGTGAAAAACGCAAGACTTCGCAACACTATTGAGAGGACTGTAAGGGCAGAAATTTAGGATTGCATGCTGACAAAGCTTTGGAGAACAATGATGGAAAAACGTAAAGTTTGGGATAACATTACATCAAAAGGATCACGCGCACTTAAAGTAAAAATAACAACATTAAGGAACTAGAACGGCACTCATTAGAGGACACAGCCTAACCTTGCAAACTCATTCTGAGCAAAAATACCATCAATAACTGAACACACTACTATTATGGCCCATCTACCAGTATCATCCATTCACCCTGTTATGTCACATACATTGCCATTATCCCCATATTTATCGATTGATTTTGAGGATATTTAATGACCACTTTTGTCCACATTAAGGCGACGGTAAATTGCATCAATGTAGATGAATATGAAAAAAAAGTTGAAACTATATTCCCCATGGCTAGTCTATCATGCATATGAAGTTTCACATCGATCTGTTGAGCAGTTCTGGAGAAGAAGATTTTTTTTTTTTACGTTTTGATTTTCAATCCAATATGACCGCCAGGTCAAGTAACCAACGACGTCGTAAATTTAATTCTTCACTCAGGGCCCCGTCACACCTTGACGTTTTAGCCAGCGTATGGCAACGTATCAAAATGTATGTAAAACGCTGGCGTACGCTGAACTATTGATGTTTTTTTTTTCAGTTTTGGGCATATTCATAACGAGTTGGACGTATGCATAACGTATTAGTAACGTACACAGAACGTTTCGAAAACTTATAGATAACTTATACCAACGAATGCTTAGCGTGTTGTCGGCATTCACAACCTATGCCCAACGATAGTCTAACTTATGCATAGCGCGTGGCAGAGTATCGCCGACGATCACGTGGCGTAGCCTATTAAAAGGCTGCGGCTCGACGATTCAAATCATAACCGCACTAGAAATCGAAGTGTCAACATCACCGTCATGCCGAAGAAAAAAACAAAACAAAAAATAAACAAACCATGGAGTCTGGAACACTGACGGGTTCCTCCTGTGAAGCCCATTTTTATATACCAATTCCCCTAAACGCTGCCAATACACCATTATACGGTAGCTGTAAGTTAGAAACACGTTCAGTAAGTTCTGTGGTCGTCCGGAAAACGTCAAATACATCTACATACGTCAATATGCATTGGAGATATGTTACACATAGGCTCAAAGCACGTTAGTCATAGGTTAGAAATACGTTTCGGGTACGCTAATCATTACCTCGACGTGTTTCGACTTATGAGTAACTTACAAGTAACGTGTGTCGACGTGTGTCAATGATCGCATAACGTGCCTACAACTTATGGCCAGCGTATGCGGAACGTGTGAGTCATACGCTGGCATACGTCGAAAAATTTTGAGCATGCTTAAAATTTGTCGACGAGCTCGGCGTACTACGACGTATGCCAGCGTGCTTCAGCGTGCTCTTAATGTATACGAAACTTACCTATAATGTGTTCGACGTGTGCCAACGTATTAGCCAAATTTTTCATACGTTGGCATACGCTGGCTAAAACGTCAAGGTGTGACAGGGCCTTCACATCGGGTCGTAGATCATATTGTTACGGGGCCAAGACGTCGACCGGGAGCACGACTGCAAGATGGAGCCGCGAGCCGGCTCGACCGATCGCCCGGAATGTAAAGGTCGTCGCCCCGGATAAGTCCGGAGCGGACGGGTCCTGACTGGACCGAAGTTCATCAATGGATAGACCACGTGGGGTAGGGTCGATTGCCAACTTTTCAATTTACCAAAGTACCCACGTAGTCCAACTACCAGGGAAGTTCACCCTCAGCCGACTTTGTCCGAATCGAGTCGCTATCACCGACTCGGATCCGGCATAACCAAGTGGAATTACCAAAGTCGGGCCGGACCAAATGAACAAGTTACGAGCACTAATCCTCAAACACGCGTCATGTCGCGCCAATGAAAGAAACACAAAACGAGCTGATACATTTAACAATTGGGGTTTATTTATACAGTAATAATGGGGAGCAAGGGAACACAAAAGAGCAGAACCATACCGAATACAATAAATGCAAGTATATACAGCGAACAAAGCACTTAACAGTTTTCTACTTGTTAGACGGGCCCACGGTCACACACACACCCAAGAAATGGTGGTTGATGGCTTTAATGCGGACTTCAGCTCGGAGGGACAGATGACCTGAAGCCCAGGGTCTGCCTCGGACCTTTTCACCTCCTGTGGTCTTCAAGCTGTTCCGACCGGGCACCAGCGTGGGCAAGCTGGATTCAATCACCGCGAGCCGCGATCCTCTCCGAGCTCCGGCGGCTCCCCTCGCACTCCGGATCACGTGCTGATGAGACCAGGCACCGATCCTTCCCGACCTGATGCGTCGCTTCCCCGAAGAACCACCGACCAAGATGAGGCCAAGAAGTCGCACCAAACCGGGAACCAAGCAGAGACCGCGAAGAGCTCCACGCACCAAGAAGAACCAGCTGAACCAAGATGAGGCCACGAAGCAGAACAACCAACTCCACCAAGCAGAACAAAAGCCACCAGAACACGAGCCCGATTAACTCACCGAAGGCTCACCGAAGACTAACCCAAGACTAACCAGAACTCAGCAGAGGGCCCCCCTCTTATCCCTCTCAGCCCCACCTCGCTTCCGGCGTGACTCATTCACCCTCGTGCACCGACCCCCGCAACCGCGGGTGGAGGGTGTTTACCTAGCTTTCAGCCGCTCCGCCCCCAACCGTCATTTCTGTTCACACTGTTGAATCACGGGACGGGACGGGGGGATGGGGACGGAGACGGGGGGGGTCTTCTTCTTCTTTGCGGGGGCGGGTCGTTCTTCTTTGCGGGGGAGGGTCGTTCTTCTTTGCGGGGGAGGGTCGTTCTTCTTTGCGGGGGGGGGGGGGCGTTCTTCTTTGTGTTGTTCTGATTGAACCCTAACTATTAAAATGAATCGCAGCGCATTTACACAGATTTACCCATTAAACAATGGAAGGCGAGCTTTCTATGGAACACGTACTTACCGAGATAACTGAGCTAAAAGGACCTGAATGTTGAGTGCGATCGTGGTTTCCAGATTCGCAACACTACCCCCTCCCCTTTTTACAGATTCGTCTCGAGTCATCAAATTTTCGTGTGACCGGCATGTGTAAGTTTTCCCCTAGTACGTTTTGCCTTCGGATCCCTGAGTGCGACATTTCTTTATACATGTCCCAGAAATAAATAACCTAATGCGCTGCGTAACTAACTGAACAAACTCACACAGACTCATTCGGATAACTTAACTAAAATTGCCGGCGCTAAAACAAACAAGCAGGTGAGGTTCAACGTATTGTTACAGTTGTGGAAATTCGCAAACCACCATTCAGGTCCCGTAGGTGAGATATCTCTGTAAGTACATGTGTAGTTAGCCCCAAACCCGTTGTTTAGAGGGAATAAATGTGATTCATTCGGGCTGCGATGCTTTAAGATAGCCGTTTTTCTGTTCTATCAATATTTTGAACCAACCACGCTCCAACCATCACACAACAACAACAACGCCAACAGCCACGATCTTTACCTTCACAACTCGCTCCCGCAAACATCGCATCACCGCCATTCCAAATGGCACCATGGCCATAAATCACCACCATAAACCCTCCACCATCTTCACCCCTCTCCTTCTGCGGCCATTCCCGCACCACCTGTGAGCACCGAGCGTCGGGCTGTCCTGGGCTCGTACAAGATACGCGCCGAGCCGCGAGTGCAAAATGCGGCCTTTCCGAGGAGAATTCGGATCAGGAATGCTACACGCCCACTTCTGATCCGTCCAATCAGCAAGCGCGGGGCGGTTTGGCCCCGCCTCCAGGCGCGTCTGTGTGGAATCGAGATATGAAAATTCTAGGATCAAGGGAGATTCACGCCCCTTTTTCTCCGTCCAATGGGCGAGCGTGACTCCGCCCCCGAGCTCATCTGGATCCGGAAATTTGCATATGGGTTCTCCTGCCGGCCTATAAAGCGCCGAGCGCAAGGCAAATCTGGGCAGAGTCAGTTTGGAAGAGCGGAGTGGAGTCGGGAGGCGAGGGCGTCCAGGTGGTTTTCGGCAGTCGGCTGAGGAGAATTGGGGGAAGAGTCCGAGGAGCTCGGGTCCGAGGCAAGGAAGATGGCGGTCGGCGACGAGGTCGCGGTGGAATCGCTCGTCACGGGACCCAAGCAAGCCAGCTATACTCTTTCCCCAGAGCATCAACAATTCCCTCTTTCCCCCGTGCTGAAATAGTGCGAAAAGGGGGCCCCGTTCCCACCCCACTCCAAGCGGTGCCAACAAAACCCGCGAAGGAGCACGAAGTCGGGGCACCGCCGCGCTGCCACATTTGCGGCTCATCACGAAGACGCGGGTAGGACCCACCCGGTCTCGCGGACCTGACCGCTCCTTCAGGTCCCGCGCAAATATTGGCCCACAGGCCCCGTCTGCCCCCTTGTCTTTGAGCGTGGCCTTTTCTTTTGCTTTTGAGTAAATGTGTTGTGGGCGCTGTCTGTAAAGTAAAACTGTTTAAGTGTTGCCGTGTGCTCGTGTAGTCGGTAGTATCTCTGCGTCATTGTTTCTTTTGTAGCATTTGATATATGTGCATTCTGTTTGGCTGAATATGTGTGCTCTCCGTGTGCCGCGAAATAAATGTGCATTATGTTGAACTGTTTTCCCGTTTCGTTTCGTCTTTTCTTTAATTGAATCTCCATCTTGCTTCACGTAAAGGGTTGGTAGTGGGCTTAATACGCCCGATAATTAATGTGAACCGTCGAGGCCGATGATAACACCGCTCGGTTATCCCGATAGTACGGAACAGATCGCTTAAGCGGCCCGTGTCCAGAGTCGACCTGCGGCGAGGTGCGATCGCCCGGTCTACCCTCCGCATGGGTACTTAGGTAGGTCGAGTTTGGCGAACAACCCTATCCCACGCGGGTGGCCGATTGGCACGATCGTGGTGAGGCCGAAAGGCCCACCCGTGACTAGCTCCCGGCGTTAGTCCGAGAGGGTCACGACAGAATTGTCCGTCCGGTGGGTGACGTGCCGCGATTCGAGTCACGTGGCCGTTCGCACGCCGGCGGGCGCGAATTCGCAACAGTATTTACAACCTTAACTCATCTATTTACACTAACCATGGCCCAGGACCTGGCATCTGTGGGAAAGAAGGCATGGCAAAGTTAGTCACAGTTTGTGAGGCTGAGTGTTCCACAGCTGATGGTCAGATGTCTTCAGGGTCTGCTCAACAGGTCCCTTCTTTTTTTTTTTCCTTAGTCTTCAGCTGCTGGAGGCAACTCACCCTAACCCGGCATGCCATATGCCATCCCACAAGTCATTTGAAGGGGGTAGCCAGGCTGCCCAAATGCAGTCTCTGGCTCCCTTGTGCAAGAACAGGGAGGTAGCCAGCTGCCCAATGCAGTCCCTGGCTCCTCCTTGACATGTACTGAATGGATGATGCAGCAGATGGAAGATGCAAAACACAAAATAGCTCCGCAAAGTGGGCGTAACCCCTCAGCCCCTTGATGCAAACCAATTTCAAGATGGTGGCCATATTGAAAATCGCAGCAAGCCCATTTTCGAAAGGAACCTTCCTCTACTCAACCCCACCACACCCAGCAAAAATGGATTTAATCGGACAAGGCATTCTCCTCAAAATTGACGAAAACCAATTTCAAGATGGCTGCCATGGCGGCCACAGTGAAAAATCGCAGCATGCCCATTTTGGAAAGGAACCTTCCTCTACTCAACCCCATTATACCTCACCAGAATAAAATTAATGTATGAAGCCGTTCTCAAGTTATTGTCCGGAAACCAAATTCAAGATGGCTGCTCTAGCCGCCATATTGGATATCGGATTGCGCTGAATATCGAAAGGAACCTTCCTCTAAACACCCCCATTATATCACACAAAAATGAAATCAATAAGTCAAGCCGTTCTCAAGTTATTGTCCGGAAACCAAATTCAAGATGGCTGCCCTAACCGCCATATTGGATATCGGATTGTGCTGTATATCGAAAGGAACCTTCCTCTAAGCACCCCCATTATACCCTCATGAAAATAAAATCAATCTATCAAGCCGTTGTCAAGTTATTGTCCAGAAACCAAATTCAAGATGGCTGCCCTAGCCGCTATATTGGATATCGCATCGCACTGATTATATCGAAAGGAACCTTCCTCTACCCAGTCCCAACACACACTGCAAAAATGGATTTAATCGGACAAGGCGTTCTCCTCGAAATCGACGGAAACCAATTTCAAGATGGCTGCCATGGAGGCCACATTGAAAATCGCAGCGCGCCCATTTTCGAAAGGAACCTTCCTCTACTCAACCCCAACATACCCTGCAAAAATGGATATAATCGGACAAGGCGTTCTCCTCGAAATTGACGGAAACCAAAAGTTGACAGATGCCCGGACGGACGCCCACCGGACAATGCCTATGACGACAATACCCCTTAGCCAATTCAGGTTGAGGGGTAAAAACGGTGCACGGGATGCACCAATGCAGTCCCCGTGTGCAGCTGCCTGCAGCGCAGTCCTTGCAAAACTGGATGATCCTGGCGCACATGGTGATGAATGACACAGGGGCAAATGCAAGAAGGGTAGCAGGCATTGGGTCATAGCAGAGGCAGGCAAACAAGACATGGCAAGGCAAGCCCATGCAGAACAGGCGGCTGCAGCGCAACAGGCCGGCAGATGAAGCTGGCCGGCCTCTGGTGTGGTTCCATCAGGTCTGGAGGGAGTGCGGTGGTGCCGGCCGCTCTGAAGGCGGACTCGGACCTAGCCTACTGTCTCCCCCCACTCTATCGCCTTTGCCTGTCTCTGTCCATACCCACTCCCTTAATTTGCAACACAACACAACAAAATTTAGCCCCTCTTTATTTTTATAATTGTCTCCCTAAACCCCTTTATCGTCTTTGTCCGGCTAACCTTGCTTGTCAACCTAGCCTACTCCCAACCCCTAAAATCCTATTTAGAGGGGAATAGGAAGAAACTAGTGTCCTATCTTGAGGCCCAACGAAGCCTCAGAATGGCCTCCTCAGAGTTCAGCGATCTACCAAGGTGGGTCCAGCGGCCTACAACGAGCGAAGGGATGGATGGTACGAAGGGGTACATCTCCTAACTATCCTAGCATTCATTAACCTTAAACTACCCCGGGGCTTTCCAAAAACGCCTGACACTTTAAACTATCGGTTCTAAAAACCATGATTCCGGTCGCCTGTGTTGGTGTCCATTATACATTTGGGCCTAGCCCTCAAATTTTCATTCGTGCCCTTGCACAATTTCATGGCTGGGCAGCGTGGCTCACTTGGCAGGGACTACCCTCTGCCGAACTCTAACCATAGCATCCCCAGGCCCGCAGGCTGTCTCCGAGCCTACCAGCACCCTATGAACGCGGGGGGTTGCCCTCTCTGGCATTGCCCCCCCCTCCGATGCCCACGTGGCATGCTGGTACCCCGGGTCCTTTTCCGAGGGTCACCCGTGCCCACTACACTGCCCACGTGGCATTCTGGCACTACGGGTCCCGATCCGCGGGTCGTCCGTGCCCACTACACTATCCCGGTCCCTTGGACCCTTGGCCTACTCTGGCCGACTAGTCCAGTGCCCGGGGTGCCCTCAAAACAAATACGCACCTTTCACAGCCACGCTCCCAGCCAGTCCATGAACTCCTGCACCCCTCCAAATGGGTTTCGAGCCTTCTCTCGACACCAACAACAAAACGACTTCCTTTTGGTAAATTTAACTAACCCACTAACTCATATTACTCTGACCCCAGGATCCCTGGGGTGGGAATCACTCATCGCACCATGCATTCCACATTCGCTCCGTTCACTCACTCTGGCCCGCTGTCCCACATTGTACATTTTTCACTCTCAATTTACACCACACTCAACACTGCCATTCGGCTCACTAAATTCCCCTAACTACCTTGTGCTGCCTCGTCATCCCTTACACTAATGCATGTTCCTTTTAACTCTACGTAGCTAAGCTGCGTCCCCACTACACATTCCATATCTGACCCTGTCTCCAAAATCCAAAAATCCATTTTCTAAACCGATGCTAAAATCCCTCGAACTAATCCATTCCACAGGCTCCATGAGGAACAACCCATGTCCCCATGAAGCCAGTCTAACTAAACTAACCCATCCCACTAGCTCGGGCTTCCTTTGCCCTAATTACAGGATGTCCACCACATCCTGGCGGGCCATATACCTGGAGCGAGGCTCTTTTTCTTTTCTGCACCTTCATGGTGGCGGTTTTCGGCACGCCCGTTCGTCCTTATGGGCGATGCCAACGTCCCCTCCAACGGCCGATCCGTGCGGCCATGACGTCACTCTGCCAATTCCAAACAGCGCTCGCTCGCGGGGAATTCCCCACGTGGGATGTGCGCTGTTTGTCCGGCATTCGTGCCGCGAGGTTCCCGCCGATGACGTAACCCGTGCGCCGAGCCTGCGCTGTTTCTCGCGCCGGCAGGCACGCACGTAACATCCCGGAAACCCGCTCCGCGAACAGAACACGCGGTATGCAGCACGTGATGCCCCGAACACGCATCCACGTGGGAACCCGTGTGTTCCGAATTCAATCCCTCGTCGCCATTTTAACCACCTTTTTTGATACGCGGGACGTTCCCGCACCGGAATCCCTCCACGAAGGCGCGCTCGAGAGGGCCGCTCGTGAAGTGCCAAACGGACCTCGCACAACGTCCCGTGAAACCGGCGCGGTTCTCAATATAGCTACAAGCGGGCCATTCGGCTCGCTCTTCCCGTCTCCCGTCTGAACTGGTCCATAGTCCATTTTCATGCATGCACTCATGCACGCCATGACACTTGGACCATACTGCACACCACTCATACCATACTCACGTTTCAACACACTCGCTGCACTCACACTTTTTACCACACACACCAGGACAGTGGCACTGGGGATTTGTGCTACAAGGGGTCCCGGGGTCTCTTTACCCCCCAAGCTCCGCGTGCACCTGCTAACATCAGCCATCCCCTCTACCTCGTTCGGCACGATCGGACCCACCTCGTCACGATCTGCTTCAAGGGGGCATAGCGTCTCCCTCTGTTCCTGGAGGAGGCCATCCTGCTGCTCGCACCAGGTCACAAAACATTCCCCAAGCTCACCCCCATTGTCCCTCACTATCCCTACCTGTGTGTGCTCGCCAATTACCTGTAGTTTCTCCTCTACTTGTTTTATCTCCGTCACCTCGTTTATTATTTCCGTTTCTTCCTGGTTTTCGTCTCTGTTTCCTGTTCTATTCCCCGTGGCTCTGGTGTTCCTTCCTTTGTCTCCTGCGTCTCCATGAATTTTTCCGTCGTCTCCTCATGTCTCACCCTACAAGTTTCAGTCGCCTCTTTTAATTTCTCCGTCACCTCGTTTATTATTTCAGTTTCTTCCTGGCTCCATTTTCTTTTCCATTTGAGTCGTTCTTCCTCTCCAAGCCTTTTTAGTTGTTCGTTATCTTTCCGGAGTTTTTCCATCTCTGCATACTCGAACCTTGCTCTCTCCTTTAGTTGGTCAATTTCAAATTCATGTTCTTTTTGTTTCCTATCCCACCGTCTCATGTTCTTCATTCTCCAATCTCGTAGTTTCTCTCAATTGGTTGATTTCCCTTTCCTGCTTCATTCCTTGTTCTTTCACAATCTCCGCGTACTCGAACCTTGCTCTCTCCTTTAGTTGGTCAATTTCAAATTCATGTTCTTTTTGTTTCCTATCCCACTGTCTCTCTTGTTCTTCCTTCTCCAATCTCGTCGTTTCCCTCAATTGGTTGATTTCCCTTTCCTGCTTCATTCCTTGTTCTTTCACCATCTCCACGTACTCCAACCTTACTTTGGCTTCCAACTGTTCAATCTGCACAGTGTAGTTCCTCATCGTTTCATTCTCCGTTCTCTCTCTTTCCTCACTTAACATCCTCAGCTCGTTTTGTAATTCCCTCTCTTTTTTTTGGTGTTTCTGTAACTCAGAAGCTTTTTACCATAATTTCTCGCTCATCTCCGCACCTCTTTCGCATGCTTCCTTCCTCCTTTCGTCCATTCTCTTACCGTATCCCTCGCTAATTTTTAGTTCACGTGCCCCTGCACTCCGATTTCCAAAGCTGTTCTGACTTTCCAACAATTCTTCCTTCCTTTTCTCCAGATGTTCCTCTCCTCTTTTTATCTTCTGTTCTAGGCTTTCTCTTATCTGATTGCCTGATCTTACCTCTTTCTTCAGATGTTTCAATTCCAAATTGTGTTCCCGTTTTTCCTGTTCTAGTTTTGTTTTCCATTCTTCCTCCAAGCTCTTCCTATCCCGGGAGTTACGAATTTGCTCCTCCTCTATTCTTTTGTTCAGTTCGCTCTTCTCATGTTCAAACCTACGGGTAAACCACTCCTCATTACGGGCATACCACTCTACTTTCGTCGTTTCCCCATGTAGTTCCTCGACTGTGTTGGCTAAGTCCTTTTCCAGCACCCGAATTCGTTCCTGTGCATCGGCCAATCGTGCATGAAGCTCATTAATGTATGCGTCATCGTCCTGCTTTGTTTGCCATGACGCATGCTGTGACCATGTGATTTGAACCGGTGGGTGGGAGCATTTTCTTCGTGCTGTGCAGTTCGTTGCGCTATTGATAGTAACCCGCTTTGTGTTGTGCTGAGGTGGAGCCCACCGCCATTTTGCGACTCTGAATTTGGTTGCCAGCAAAGTTCCTGCATGGGGGTGGTGTCCTGAACCATATATTCTACTACACGTACACTACCCACCTGGCTCAGCTCGCCTTGGCTGAATATTTTACGTGCTGGGAATAAAATTTATAACGCTCGTAATTTGGGGACACGGGGGGGGGGGGGATTCGCTCCCAACACCCCTGATCCGAGTCCGTGAATTTCGCTACGGAGGTGTAGGGGCCGAATCGCACTCCTGAACACCACTACTGTTACGGGGCCGGGGGGGGGGGGTCGACTGGGAGCACGACCGCTAGATGGAGCCACGAGCCGGCTCGACCGATCGCCTGGAATGGAAAGGTTGGCGCCCCGGATAAGTCCGGAGCGGACGGGTCCGGACTGGACCGAAGTTCACCAATGGATAGACCACGTGGGGTAAGGTCGATTTCCAACTTTTCAATTTACCTAAGTACCCACGTGGTCCGACTACCGGGGAAGTTCACCCTCGGCCGACTTTGTCCGAATCGAGTCGCTATCGCCGACTCGGATCCGGCGTAACCGAGCGGAATTACCAAAGTCGGGCCGGACCAAATGAACAAGTTACGAACAATAATCCTCAAACACACGTCATGTCGAGCCAATGAAAGAAACACAAAACGAGCGGATACATTTAACAATTGGGGTTTATTTATACAGTAATAATGGGGAGCTAGGGAACAGAAAAGAGCAGAACTATACCGAATACAATAAATGCAAGTATATACAGCGAATAAAGCACTTAACAGTTTTCTACTTGTTAGACGGGCCCACGGACACACATACGCACACACACACACCCAAGAAATGGTGGCTGATGCCTTTAATGCGGTCTTCAGCTCGGAGGGACAGATGAGCTGAAGCCCAGGGTCTGCCTCGGACCTTTCCACCTCGTGTGGTCTTCAGGCTGTTTGGACCGTGCACCAGCGTGGGCGAGCTGGATCCAATCACCGCGATCCTCTCCGAGCTCCGGCGGATCCCCTCGCGCTCTGGACCACGTGCTGGTGAGACGAGGCGCCGATCCTTCCCGACCCGATGCGTCGCTTCCCCGAAGAACCACCGACCAAGATGAGGCCAATAAGTCGCACCAAACCAGGAACCAAGCAGAGACCGCGAAGAGCTCCACGCACCAAGAAGAAGCAGCCAAACCAAGATGAGGCCACGAAGCAGAACAACCAACTCCACCAAGCAGAACAAAACCCACCAGAACACGAGCCCGATGAGCCCTGAAGGCTTACCGAAGACTAACCAGAACCCAGCAGAGGGTCCCCCTCTTATCCCTCTCAGCCCCGCCTCGCTTCCGGCGTGACTCATCCGCCCTCGTGCGCTGCCCCCCGCAACTGCGGGTGGGGGCTGTTTACCTCGCTTTCAGCCGCCCCGCCCCAACCGTCATTTCTGTTCACGCTGTTGAATCACGGGACGGGGGGGGGGGACGTGGGGGTTCTTCTTCGTGTTGTTCTGATTGAACCCTAACTATTAAAATGAATCACAGTGCATTTACACAGATTTACCCATTAAAGGCCCGGTCACACCTTGACGTTTTAGCCAGCGATGGCAACGTATTAAAATGTATGTAAAACGCTGGCTTACGTTGAACTTTTGATGTTTTTTTTAAAGATTCGGACGTATTCATAGCGACTTGGTCTTATGTATAACGCATTGGTAACGGACACAGAACGTTTCGTTGTGTTATAGATAACTTATACCAACGAATGCTGAACCTGTTGTCGGCCTACACAACCGATGCCCAACGATAGTCTAACTTAGGCATAGCGCGTTGCACGCATCGCCGACGATGTCGTGACGTAGCCTATTAAAAGGCTGACGCACAACGATTCGAATTATAACTGCCGTAGAAATGGAAGTGTCAACATCGCGGTCACACCTTGGCGATCTTGCCAGCGTATGCCGACCTAAGAAAAATGTGTCTAAAACGTTGGGGCACGTCAAATACGGTATGAGTAAGTTTGGTATACGTGAGTACAACGCTAAAGTACGCTATCATACGTCGTAGTAAGTAGAGTACGTCAAGAAATTTTAAACATGTTCAAAATTTTACGACGTACTCGGCGTATGACACACGTTCCGCATGCGATGGGGATAAGTTTTACACACGATATGTGGACGCTTACACACGTCCACAAAGGCTACTTATAAGCTACTCATAAGTCGAAACACGTCGCGGTAATGTCTTTTTTACACGAAACTTATTTCTTACTTATGTTTGACGTGCTTTGAACCAATTCTTTACGTAGTCCCAACACACATCGACGTATGTAGACGTATTCCAATGACGTCTTCCGGTCGACAAAAAAAAAAAAATTAACGTGTTTCTAGCTTACAACTGCCATATAAAGACGTGTTCCCAGCGGTTTTGGGAATTGGTATATAAAAATGCTGCTCATAAAAGGGGAACCCAACAGTGTTTTCGAGTCCTTTTTGAGTCGATGTCCATGTCAGCAGTAACAGGATCAGTATCAGTATCAGTATTAGTATTCGTCGTAGTTTGTTCATGTTGGCAGTAGTAGGTGAGTGTGAGGGGGAGGGTGTGGGTTATGATGGATCGTCCTTGCGTTTAACGATTTAACGATTTAAATGATAAACTCAACGATTTAAATGGCTGCATCTCCACTATTGAAAGTAGACGCTTGCGCTCAACAATTGGATTTTTTTTTACACTTAACGACTTTTAAACGGTACCACTCAGCTATTTTCATTGTTTACAATGAACGATTTAAATTGCTGTCACTCGCCTTTGTTTTTTGACGCTGGGGTTTGGAAATTTGAAGCGTTCCTTCTGAACGTGTTAAAACGCTCAAACTCGACTATTTTAAATAGACGCTGCCGATGGACAATTGGAATCATAGCCAAGCTAGACATCGAAGTGTGAACATCCTCGTCATGCCGAAGAAAAGTTTGAAGAATGCTGCAAATAAGTGTCCTGGCCGTGGCCGTGGACGCTGACGCAAGGACGATCCATTATACCGACGTCTTTCAGCCTATGAGTAACTTAAAAGTAACGTCTGTCGATGTGTGGCAACGATCGCGTAACGTGCCAACAACACGTTAATCATCGGTTAGAAATAAGTTTCGGGTACGCTAAACATTACCTCGGCGTGTCTCAACTTATGATTAACTTACAAGTAGCATGTGTTGACGTCTGTCAACGATCGCAGACCGTGCATACAATTGTGGCCAGCCTAGCGGAACGTGTGAGTCATACGCCGGCATACGTCGTGAAATTTCAAGCATGAAAAAATTTGAGGACAACCAAAAAGTACAACGTTTAAAGCCAGCGTACAACGACGTATGGCAGTGTTTTTCAGCGTGCTCTCAATGTTATCAAAACTTACCCATAACGTATTCAACGTGTGCCAGCGTTTTAGAAAAAAAATTCAAAAATCGGCATACGTTGGCTAAAACGTCAAGGTGTGACCGGGCCTTAAACAATGGAAGGCGAGCTATCTATGGAACACGTACTTACCGAGATAACTGAGCTAAAAGGACCTGAATGTTGAGTGCGATCGTGGTTTCCTGATTCGCAACAATATATATGAAGTTTCAAATTTTTCAGACAAGGATTACAATTCAACCAATCATGGTTTGAGTAAGTTTTCACGAATAATGTCATCGTCATCGTTCGGAGATGTCCAATTATTTTTCTTTTCATCCAATATGGCTGCCATACCATGTGACCTATGACGTCAAAGTTATCAATAAAATATTCTCCACAGGGAATCCCTCCAAACCTTAAAGTTTCACATTAATCAGATAAACGGTTGCAGGAGAAAAAAATTAGAGCGAAAATATGTAGACGTGGACAGAGACAGACACACATACATCTCGCAACCCCTTTGGGATGAGACTAAAATAAAAGAGGTCTGTTTCTCAACATTTTGCGCATGTTGAGAAATAGACCCACGAGCCGATGAGTTGGGAAATGTAATTTTGAATGACCAGAGGCAAGGCATTAATTTGCACTATATTATAACACAACTAGCTGTTTACTCACCCTGAGGGTGGATGCAGAAAATTGAACTTCAAATCAATTAATTAAAAAGAAGAATTTAATTTAAAATAATTAAGTAATCAGTACAACCACCACACAGGCAACCGATAACCACGTATGACACAGACTCACTCTGCACATTAGAGTGTATGCACAATCTGTGCACCTAAAAATAGTCGGCCTATGTGGTGATAGCGGGATGGAGTGGTCATTTCCACCGAGGCTACATTGTAAACGTGGAAATACAAGGGTGTGTGACCCTAAAGGCCTAGTCACACCTTGACGTTTTAGCCAGCAATGGCAACGTATTAAAATGTATGTAAAACGCTGGCTTACGTTGAACTTTTGATGTTTTTTTTAAAAGATTCGGAGGTATTCATAACGACTTGGTCTTATCCATAACGTATTAGTAACGGACACAGAACGTTTCGTTGTGTTATAGATAACGTATACCAACAAATGCTGAACCTGTTGTCGGCCTTCACAACCTATGCCCAACGATAGTCTAACTTAGGCATAGCGCGCTGCACGTATCGCCGACGATGTCGTGATGTAGGTTATGAAAAGGCTGCCGCACAACGATTCAAATCATAACCGCCGCAGAAATGGAAGTGTCAACATCGCAGTCACACCTTGGCGATCTTGCCAGCGTATGCCGACCTCTGAAAAATGCGTCTAAAATGCTGGGGCACGTCGAATACGGTATGGGTAAGTTTGGTATGCGTGAATAGAACGCTAAAGTACGCTATCATACATCGTAGTAAGTGGAGTACGTCTTGTAATTTTAAACATGTTGAAAATTTTACGACGTACTTGCCGTATGACACACGCTCCGCATGTGATGGGAATAAGTTGTACGCACGATATGCGATCGTTGACACACGTCCACACACGTTACTTGTAAGGTACTCATAAGTCGAAACACGTCAAGGTAATGGTTAGCGTCAGTGTTCCAGACTCCCGTTTTTTTTTTTCTTCGGTATGACGGTGTTCAGTGTACAGTGCAGTTATGATTTAAATCGTTGAGCGGCAGCCTATTAATTATATTATAACCGCACTAGAAATCGAAGTGTCAAAATCACCATCATACCAAAGGAAGGAAGAAAAAAAAATAAAAAAAATAAAACCAGGGAGTCTGGAACATTGACGCTAACCATTACCTTGATGTGTTTCAACTTATGAGTATCTTACAAGTAACATGTGTCGATGTGTGTCACCGATCGCGTAACGTGAGTACAACACGTTACTCATAGGTTAGAAATAAGTTTTGGGTACGCTAAACATTACCTCGACGTGTTTCGACGTATGAGTAACTTACAAGTAACGTGTGTCGACGTGTGTCAACGATCGCGTGACGTGCTGACAACTTATGGCCAGCGTTATGCGGAACGTGCGAGTCATACGCTGGCATAAGTCTTAAAATTTCAAGCATGGAAAATTTGAGGACAACCGAAAAGTACAACGTTTCAAGCCAGCGTACAACGACGTATGGCAGTGTTTTTCAGCGTGCTCTCAATGTTATCAAAACTTACCCATAACGTATTCGACGTGTACCAGCGTTTTAGACAAATTTTCCAAAAATCGGCATAAGCTGGCTAAAACGTCAAGGTGTGACTGGGCCTTTAGTTATGAAACTTACATATCCATAATATCAGTACTAAATAGATTGAGTGATCCTCCGCACTCCGAGTGATTGCTGAGGAGAGGGGCAGAGCTTTCCACGCCCTCTTGCTGAGAGGGTTGGAGCTTGCACCAAACATTCAAACAAGAAAGCAAACTGTTTTATATTGAGGATGGGAAAGGTGGATCATATTACATTTATTTTTTCTTTACCTCCCAGATGATTGTGCTCTGTCAGCGGTCCACAATTCACCCTCACTCTGCCTTTTCATAATGCAACTGATCATTCCATAAAATGTGTCAGTTTGACACGCTCACCTATACTCTGATAAAACAATTTGAAATACATTCTACAACGAGCATACAAACAATATTTGGGTTTTCAAAATATACAACAATTCTCGATGCACAAATGTGTTGACAAATACAGTCTGGCTTGAGCAAACACCGACCTTGTACTTTGATACCTCCGGAGAATAATTATCTCCCATCTCCAACATCTGAGAGAGAGAGAGAAAAAAAAGAAACCAGAAGGGCACTCAGTAGAGCGCATACCTCCGCCACGCAATGCCTGATCTACAAGAACATATCGGGCCCAATACATTTTTTAAATATCATGATATATATATATTGTTTTTGGCCCTATCTCTCAATGGTGAAGAATCACTTTTAAAATTCTCAGAACCAGATCTTCACCAAAATTGAATCAATTCTTCCTTGTCATACACCCATCGTGTCCACCAAACTTCGTCTGAAACCATCCACAACTTTTTGAGATATCGTGCTACATATAATGTTTAGCCCTCTCTCTCAATGGTGAAGAATCACTGAAAAAATTCTCGAAGTCTGATCTGGATCTGGATCTTCACCAAAATCTAATCAGTTCGTCTCTGTCACACACTGAACCTGTGCACAAAATTTCATCTGAATCCGTCCACAACTTTTTGAGATATCCTGCACACAAACAAACAAATGAAATTGCTCGTTGAGCAAGGAATTGCCGGAATAAACTTTGTCATATCTCCATGATCTCTGAAAAAACAAAAACCTGGAAATCAATTTGATTCGTATAAGTCGATAGTGCTACTGTTGAATCAGTTATTGCACTTAGTTTGGTGATGATCATAACTTGGAAGTCAATCGGACTTGAAATGGCATTTTTATCGCAATTTGAAAGTTTTGACCCGACCCCCCTGACATTCGACCCCCGACCACTAAGAAGGGTGTTGGTGTGACACCCCAATGAGACATATGCTTGGATGCAGAATTGGAAGATGCACATTTTGGATTTGGTTTGAAGTGGATACGACCATTTTAGCGGACGTTATTGCGAAAATAAGAATTTCGGTTTTTCGGTGACCTTGACCTTTGACCTAGATTCACCAAAAACGACAAGTGTCTAAATTGGACCATGGCCGACGTCTGTACCCAGTTTGGTCATGATCGCTGAAACGGTGTGGCTGCTACAGGGTAAACAAACACACAAACAAAGACAGACAGACAGAGACACACACACAACCGACCAACATAATTGCCGAAATCCGAAGGATTCCGGCAATTAACAAACAGACGGAAAGGGGTGAAAACATGACCTCCTTCACCTTCAGTGGCAGAGGTAAAGATCAATGGCAAAGTGAAGGGATGATGAGAATAAAGATGAGGAGAGGAAATAAATGCAAGGTCAAAAAAAGGGAACACTGTCTCACCTTAAATGCAATGTTGTCTCCTGCACGAGGAGTGCCATTGAGGCTTGCTAGGGTCGTGTAATCTCTCACTGGAGACAATTTCAGAACCTGCGGGTTGTGAATGTCAGGTTACAGAGATATGGCTGTCACATGCCATGGCTTACCACTTTAAGGACCACTCAAGTAAGATTGACAATTATATCCATCAATGAAGCCAAACATTCTACTGTTGGACGAATAGTTTTCAGGACAGTGTGAACGATCTATTCAAATCATTGACTCCACTCCATAAATGCCAAGTGTCATGCAGACCATTTAAATAACGTAAAGCCAGATAAATTGTGGCTAATGACAGAGTTATCATCTGCTTTTCCAATCTCACAGGTATAGGTAAAAGTTTTTGCCCAAAAATCGTTTAATATTATGCAAAAGTCAAGGTTCATGGAAGAGTTGGACAAGAAATCCTATTAACCTGACTGTTGGCTGTTACAGATGCTGTTTCAGATGTTACTGGAACAGTTGGTCTCTCTTCAGAATCGTACTTCTCACTTGCATTCAGGAATGTGTGTTTGGGCACAGCAGCAACATGACCTCCACGCACGCTTCTGTTCAAACCTTGACCTGTTCTCCTTCCAAGAGCATCAATCCAGTTAGATTGCAACCAGTCATGAGCACTGTTGACCCAATGGTGTTCTTAAAGGCACATAATTTGAATTAGCTCACACATCACTTACCCCAGTGATGGACTTTCAAGACCTCCACCCTCAGAGTTACATCCAGGTAGTGAGCCATGGCCACCCGTTTGAGCTGTACCACGCCCAACTGGATGCATCAAGGCTCCAGCACCTAGATTTTTGCCTCGACCCTTCCCCGACAAAGATAGGTTCGATAAGGCCAAAGGAATTCCACGGCCTCGTGGCATCATGTCTCTCCCCCTTAAGAAATAAAAACAGGTTCAGAAAAAAGATCGCTCCACCAGCTTGTCTAATCTGGTAAACCACAAGGATTTCCGTGGTCCTCCATTCAGAGAAAATATATAAATAGATGATGATCTGTTGTACATTGCTGATTACAAGATCACACTGGTCATTCCATATGTTAGTCCGGTACATTTATCCACCAATAATTATCCTCACTCAGGTTGGCTAAAACAGAATACACTGAAAAAGAACCAGGCCGAAGCTTGCTATTTCTGTGAAAGCTCAAACAAAACCAACTCCATCCTCCTGTTGATATCGTTATTCTTACAGCATTCACCCAAAACGTTTCAACTTACGGCTCGGATGTCATTCCAAAGAAGATAAATATCCCGAAGAACTGAAATAATGCTTCATACTGCAATAAACCAAATAAGAAGATGACAACAAAGGAGGAGGAGGAGTTGGTGGAGGAGGAGAAGGAGAAGAATAACCACGCCTTTCGTGTCTTCAGACCTGCTGAAGCAGTTTCTCCTTGGCTAGGGGGCACAATCCTGGATGGGCCATCACTGTCACAGAGGATACGTGAATGGCTTATTCTTCCCAATAAGATGGTACTCACTTTGCCGACCTCGGAAGGATGACAAGCCGAGTCAACCCACCTGGTGTTATTTTAACGGGCCGGAGGGGCTCAACCTCAGGACCCTAAGATCTTAAATCAGCCACCTCAACCGTCAACCAACACAAGGTTGTCCACAATGAGCTGTCATTAATAAAAAATATACACTTCAAAGGAAAACAAGTTTAAAAAAACATCATTACTCCAAGTTATGGTTCCACTGATACAGTAACTGCATCAACTCCAAAACATGATCTAGTGCAGCAGCAACAACAGCAACTACAAGTGTTCGACTCATGCTCGCACCTGTTCAGAGGAACAGCAGTCTGGGCCTTTGGGTTCCTGGCAGAAGCAACTTGATCTTTACTCACAGGTGATTCGTCAGATGTTGAGGAGCTGGACTCAGACGATGATGATATTTTAGATTTGTTCAATTTTTTTGAATCCTCTCCGATTGCCATGGGTCCCTTCCTTGCAGCGTTGCCCAATTTAATGGCAACACTTGACACTGTTACACCCTCTTCTGCTGCGTCATTTCCCACACGACCTTCGATCGACTCGTGCAATGGTTTTGATTTTTGAGTCAGAGCATCGTTTACTGGGTCATCACCATCATCATCATCAATGCTGCTGCTGCTGCTGCTGCTGCAAGGGACAGCTTTGTGTACAGATACAGATGCATCATTATCTTCATCATCATCGTCATGACTGTCCTCTTTATGAGACTTTAATTTTGGGTTGCTTTCATCCAATCGTTTGTGCAAAGTCTTCGTCTTTTTACTTCCTCGTTTAATCTGTTCACCTTTCCTTTTTGATGGCGTCTCTCTATTATTGTCACACTGTTCATGCCGTTTGTTTTTCAAGGCTCTCACGTTTGACCTGGAAACATGGGTGTTCTTGAGGGGCATCCCTTCAGAGCCGGATATCCGAGGTTTTCTTTCAATTTTTTTCTTCTTTGACACAGCAATGCCTACAGTGTCATTGATTCCATCTTTCGGTGTGTGTGGTTGCATTATGTTGGTATCATGTGTTCTTTTCCGCTTGTTTTTCTTCGGCTCAAAACTATCATTCTGATGCATCTTTTTGCTCTTCTTCTTTTGTAGTGGTTTTTCTTGTCGCCCTGGATTTAATGCGTCATGCCTCCTGAAAAGCATTTCAGGTTCTGTAATGGTTCCCTCCACTTCAGTCATTGAATCGAGGCAGGTTTGCGATTCTTGATTTCGTGCAGCGCCATAGAAACCAGGATCATTCACATCTATGATAGCCACCTGCTGCACCCTGTTAAAAATCAGGGGATAAGAGGAGACAACAAAAATCATAACAAAGTAAAAACTCGAGAGTTCATGGAACACCATGTAATAGTGGAGCAAGACTTCTCCATGATTTTACTGTGACAAGTACCCTACTACTTACACGGCAGGTCATGTCATCCATTGAAACTACATGTGCCCTTTACTGGACTACTATAACAACAAAAGTAAACTACAAATGTACTGGATTGTTGGTCCAATTACGACTACCTCTAGTAATAGTGGCTCCAGAAAGGTATTGTAGATAGGTCTGCGAAGATGCGAATACGAAACACATAATAGGCCAAATGGCCTATACCTGCATTTTAACTCAATACCTCGTGATACTGTACACACCTTTCAACCCCTCGGATGCATTTGGCACAAGGATATATACTTGTATTGTTGTTACGCTAATTGGAAATAACGTTGTCACACAACAACCTCTCCCACGCATCACATGACTAACTAGAAGGGCACTCGGTAGAGCACATACCTCCGCCACATAATGAATGATCCATGATTACATATCGGGCCCAATACATTTTTGAAATATCATGCTATGTATCCGTTTTTAGCCCGAAATGGTGAAGAATCACTAAAAAAAATTCTAGTCGTCAGATCCTGATCCGGCTCTTCACCAAGATCAAAACAGTTAATTCTCGTCACACACCCAACCTGCCCACCAAATTTCATCCAGATCCGTCCACAACTTTTTGATATATTCTGCACACAGACAGACAGAAAACAGACAGAGAGGGGTGGGTGAAAACGACCTCCTTCACCTTCGGTGGCAGACGTAACAAATGCTAAATGCGACAGGTTTTACCACCACCATGCACACATTTCTTTCATAATGTGGTTGTTTAGTATTATCTTGTATTATCTTCTTTTGTATTATCTTGTAGACAATCGTCATTTAACATATAGCCATTTTATCACAGCATCAATGTCCCATGCAGTTTTGCAAAGGACCCAATGAACCTTATCTGCACAAAGTCATGTGATGCATGGAGGACTGTCTGATCTTGATGGCCACAGGTACACACTGGGCTTGATATTGCTTCCATTCCATTCATTCCTTTGGACCATACTCTGTGTGAGCATTGCTGCTGCCTAAGCAGTCTCCTTGGCTATTGGGCACAATCCTGGACGGGTCGCCACTCCGACACAGGATATCAGCAAGCTGGCCCTCGTTTTGCCGACCTCGGAAGGATGACAGGCAGAGTCAACCCCACCTGGTGTTAATTCAATAGCCGAGTGGGATTTGAACTCAGGATCGGAGGATCCCAAGCTCACCACTTAACCATAAAGCCAACACCAGGCAAAGATTGCTTCCACTTATACATATGATGAGCAGTCCTTGCATGTGGGGTTAGCAGTCAGTTTAGACCACTCCACTGGCATCTCAGGACATTCAGGACCCCCATTCCTTGATGATGGGAGGAAAAGCACAGGATAAACCTTCTGGGTCAGATTGTGGTAGCATGTGGCAGAGTGGTGCTGAGGTGTTGTGCACCAGACAGCGGTCTCTTGGGTTAACCTGAGGTGGTCCCTTTGGGTGGGTGCCTGGAAAGTCCTACCCCAAAGAAGCATGATCACCTGTCTCTGTTATCATCTCGGCTCAAGCATTTGAACATCGGTATTGCAGCACTCTCTGAGGTCAGGAGACCAGACAGTGGAGAGATCATGACGGGTGGTTACACATACTATTGGTCTGGTCGCTCTTATGGTTACCATGCCCAATGAGTTGTTGAAGCTGTGTCCAATAAGCTGACTCCAATGATAATTGAGGTAACACCGGTCAATGAACGCATTATGAGACTCAGGATGTCACTCGTTGGGTGCCGTTTCCCTGGTTTCTGTATCTGCTCCGACCGAGGCAAGTGATCTCACTGTGAAACACGCATTCTATGCCATGCTCGAGTCTGTAGTTGATCAGTGCCCCCAAAGTGAGATACTCTTCTAGTCTTGGGGGATTTCAATGCATCGACTGACATTGATAGGGATGGTTACGAGATATGTGTTGGTGCCGATGGGTCTGGAACTGTGAACCAGAATAGCACAAAGTCCATCAACGTTTCAAGAAGTCGTGTACTTCAGGTGGCTGATTCATAGTTTCAGCACCACAGGTTTATTGCTGGACTTGGTATTCCAACGCTGGTGGTGTGGCAAAGGAGATTGACCATGCACTCGTTGATGGTCGCTGGAGGATGATCCAGAACTGCAGGGTCCACCGGAGTGCTCAGTTCCTCAATACCGACCACAGACTTATTGTAGCAACTCCGAAGTTGCAGCTAAAATACAGGAGAATGGTACTGTCAAAGCAAACTCTAAGTCATCAATACAATTACAACATTTATTGAACAAACAGACACGTTCAATATGCGCATAGTCGAGATCAGAAATACAGACTTGTTCCAGATCTCTCAAACAAATTGAGAATCCCAAGTTCTTATGTACTGTTCAGTGAGACACAGTTCTTTATCATTTTCTAGGCTAATGTCACCGTTTGTCAGGTTGATGTATCTCCAGATGGATATCATTCCCAGCTTTTGTGCATCCATCAGTATTATTTTACAGGAATTATATATATATATATATATATATATATATATATATATATATATATATATATATATATATATATATATATATTGTTGTGAATTTGCGCCCACCGGCGTGCGAACGACCGCGTCTAACCAATAGCGGTCGCTTCACCCACCGAACGGACAATTCAGTCGCGACTTTCCGGAACAACGCCGAAAACCAGTCACGTGTGTGCTCCAAGCGCACACCACGGCCTCGTCAATATTCTACCCGCGCGCGACAGGGTCAATCACCGAATTGTCGATATACCTAATTATTCACGCGGGCAGACTACCGAGAGACCGTACCTCAACGAAGGCCTGCTTAGACACGAACTGCTTAAGCGGTTCGTTCCGTTCTGGGATAACCGAGGTATTATCGCCAGGCCTCGTTGGACCCGATTCTATTATCGGCTATTTAAAAGCCCACTAAATTCCGAGAGCAAGATGGCCGCTCAATTAAGGGAAAATGACGCGACGAACAGGTTACATTCAAACAAGCACATTTATTATTTCCCACGCGTATACAGTCATGCAGGTATGGAATCAATACAAAACACACACATGCAATTATACAGCCAAACACAATGCAAAGGAAAGAGCTAATAGCGTCTATTTATTATGTACAGTCACTTATACAGTTTTACTTGCGGACATGGCGCCACAACATTCATTCGAAAGCAAAGAAAAGCCCCAGGACAGACGAGGGGCAGACTGGACCTCTTTGGGTCTTTATTGCACTGAGCCGTGTAGACCGCAGAGGCTCCGCGAGGCCGCGCAGGTTACCTTCCTCGCTGGGGTGACCCACGACGCTCCCTCCCCACGGCAGCTAGTGTAACCGTGGCTCGGCCGCGGCCTGGTGCTTCGGGCCCCAGCCGGCAACGCTTGAGAGGAATGAATGGGTCTTTGCTCTCTTAGGTTGATGCTCTGTAAGAACCCGTCCATTCCTCAGCAATGCTCGGACTCTCCCGAAGCCCGATCACCTAGGACTGTCTGGCGCTGGCGGGCAAGCTCTCTCTGGCTCGTACACGTTCCGCAGTTCCGCGCGGCACAGCAGGCTTAGCCGCGTTCCCCATTCGTTCCTCCTCCGCTCTCCTCAGCTTCTCCAGCTACTGCAGGCTTCGGGCTCCAGACTTCCACGCGGCTCTTCGACCTCTCCAGACTGACCGGGAACTGGCGCTCTGCGCGCTGTGTTATAGGGTTCGTGAGGCGAGATTCTGACCTCTGCTCTCCGACCTTCGAACCCCTGCTGGCTCCGCCCCTTTCTCTCTTTTGATCCGAATCTCGGAGGCGAAGCTTGGAACAAGCGGACGTTGGTAGAAATCACCAACGCTGAAGGGAGAGCGGACGTGCTCGAGATCACCGACTTGCGCGGTGAGCAAACCCCCGCGTGTGCCTGCAGTGATGCCGTTCGATGCGGACTCGCCGCGGCTGGTGCAAAGATGGCATCGCTTCGGGGATGAAGGTGAGGCGATGTTATTCGGGTTGGTCTATTGAGGGAGATGCAGTTTGGGAGATGGTGAGGAGATGTCGTTGTTGTGAAGACGATTGTGGAGAGGGTGGTTGGTGGTTGGCATGGTGGAGAAGGTGGTTGGTGGGTTTGCGTGGTGGAGAAGGTGGTTGGCGTAATGGAGAAGGTTGGTCCAAAATAACGATAGTAAAAGAAAAACGGATAACTCAAAGATCACAGCCCGGGTGACACGAATAAATCCCATTAGACAACGGTGGGGAAATCTAACTGAACACGGACTTATCGGTATAACTGAACTAAGGACCTATATGGTGTTCTGCGAATTTCCACAGCCATAACTATATATATTGTGACGTCCACGGGACTTGAACAGTCCCGCCAACGTAGAATGAGCCGAAACGATGGAGGCGGTTTCTTTTTTATAACCCAAGGATGGCGGTTTTAATCGCTCTCCAGCAAATGGGACGAGGAAGGTGGCACGAGTCGCTTTTCACTGAGTTTATAATGTTTATTTCTCTAACCAGAACGATAATAAGACTCGGCAAGAGGAGGGATCCGGGGGCGATTCGACGGGAGGTGGTGTGGGTTCGGGCGTGGGGGAAACACAAACAATTCCAATGGATATACAAATCTCAAACCCTCTAAGGCACTAGGTATACACACACACACACACACACACACACACACACACACACACACACACACACACACAACATAGCTAGTGGTCAGGCTTGCCCGTGGTGTCGACGTAAAAGTCACTGGATTGGTGCCGGACGAGCTGGCGTTGCGCCCGTCAGGGGCAGGAGACACGGTGGTGTGAAGGTTCCGTCAGCCCTTCCGCACAGAACCGCGGTTTCCGGCCTGTGAGCTCCAACCAGCCACCGTGGTGCGGTTCCTGGTGGTGTCGACCTCCTGGTGTAGGCCCAAGACCGCTCACAGCCGCCAGGGAGCCAGTTCTCGCACCAAGATGCGAGCAGGAGAGGGAGGCAGGTCCGCCCGCTGTTCGGTCCCGTACACCGAGCCAGCAGAACCCGAGGGTCAACCGAGGTGAGGCACAGCCAGGCCACGAGACACGACGAATCGAGGAACGAACAAGCGCAACCAGAGCGAGAGCTCTGTGGTGCCACCTCGACGAGAGCTTTTCCTTTCTCACTCCTCCTTCCTTCTTCTCCCAACCAGATCGCTTTTTCTACTCGAGTCCTCGTCACTTCCAATGGAGCCCTTTTATTGGCCCTCTGCCTGTCGCCTTCCGCCAATCGTGATCAAGGGGCGGAGCCATCCGCAGCACCGTCCTGTTACGTCATGGCAAGCCCACAGGAAATACTAAAAGGGGATACGCATAAACACTTACCCTAACCCGTCTCCCTATTTAATTACGTGACAATTATCATTTCCCCTTTAAAGAAATGGACATTTACTAGACAATTTATCACCACTGAATTGCTACTTATTACATCGAGATCCTGGTTCAACTCGAACAGCATGGCATACCTAATTAAACATCCTTATTTCCCTTTGAATGCATACCCCGCCCCCCCCCCCCCCTCAGACGTAACAACATATATACATACATACATACATACATACATATATATTTCAAGACAAGATGAGTAGTCTCGCTCTGAGCTCAGGAATGACGTCAACACTGCAATCCTTTGGGCACGAAGATGGATCGCATACAATTTATGGTTTGGGAAGGAGAAGGTTCAACTTCCTTTAAGCAGACGAGGGAATATCAAGGAAGGAGGTTCATCTGGATAGTTACTGAAACCTAACATTCCTTTATCCAGCTTGCTGGTGCCTTCTATTTATCATGTCATAAAATCCATGAACATATATTTAAACTAGAGGGGGAGCACTCGGTAGAGTGCAAAACCTCCGCCGCTAATACTGCTGGGTAACTTAAGTGAACCTGATAGCCTATTCATTGTAGGTCAAAAACGGATCAGACTCTACTGAACCACGATTGAATAAACTAAACTAGATTGACGCGCATGTGAGCCTGGTGTTGGCGCAGTGGTTAGGGCAGCGGCTTGGGATCCAAGAGGTCCTGAGTTCAAGCCCCGTTGAGCCACTGAATTAATACACCAGGGGGTTGACTCAGCCTGTCATCCTTCCGAGGTCGGCGAAATGAGCACCAGTGTACTGGGCCGGTGTATGCCCCGGTTAAAAGAGGTGTACCATATCCCTGTGTCGTAAGACGTGACCAGGGTTGCGTCAGGAAGGGCATCCGGCGTAAAACATGTGCCAAATCACTATGCGGATCATAATGGATGATCCGCTGTGGCGACCCCTAACGGGAGCAACCGAAAGAAGAAGAAGAAGATTGACGCGCATGTAGAAATGCCCAAAAAAAATTGAAATTTTTTGGAAAAAAAAGTTGCAAAATTTCTGTTTTTTGGGGGTGGGAGGGGGGTTGGAAATAACTTAAAACATGTAGAAATGCAAAAAAAAAAATCAAATATTTTTCAAATAAAATCGAAATTTTTTTGAAAAAAAAGTTGCAAAATTTTCTAAGTTTTTTTTTTGGACCAAGTCCAAAATCTAATGGCATGATCTTTGGACCATACCTAATCCCCCCCCCCACCAAGTTTCGTCGAAATCTGTCCAGGAGTTTTTCCGTAATACTGTTCACAAACAAACAAACAAACAATCAAACAGACAGACGGGTGAAAACAGTAACCTCCATCCATCTTCGATGGCGGAGGTTAACAAGTGGTGCCAGGCACAACAAATCCCACCCATTCAAGGCATAAAGTTATTTTGGGGATCAAATTTAAATTTGATACATCCTTAACCTGAATGTTGATTATAAGGAATAGAATAAGGAATATTTTAGTCTTAGTTTGAAGTCAATTAAACCATTTTTGACGAAGTTATGACCGTAAAACTTCAGACCCTACCAATCTTCACAAAAATGCATTTTTCACTATAGGAATGGGTAGGATTATAAGTGACCATGAATGTGACCATGTGAATTATAAGTGACCATGCCACCATGTGACATTCAACAACTTATCATTGGTGCTTGTTGCCTTCATTCTGATCGTAGAAAATATTTGAAAATACCTCGGAACATTGCTTTTCAACCAGCTTTACGATCCCGTTATCAGGTTTGAAATATGTTGTAAAACAAAAATATGTATTTTATATGCGTGTTTTTCATGTTTTGGGTGACCCTGACCTTGACCTTGGGTCAATTTCGATCAAACTTTGTACACATGTTAATATTACATGAATAAATAGACTATAAGTTTCAATATAATAAGTGCAAAACTGTTTGAGTTTTATAATAATATAATGTGAATTATGTGCACCCACCCGAAGGGAAATGTGTACCCACCCGAAGGGACTTAATATAATAAGTGCAAAACAAAAAAACTTATGTCAGGTCAGGTTCGATCTGTGACCTGCTACAGGTACCATGTAAACCTGTACTAACCTGTTCCATGGTCGGGTTGTCGGCGACTAAACCGTCTCCCCCACCAGGTTTTCTGGTGAGGGGGGTGTTTGGATATGGACACCCAGCAGGATTAAAAACAAAACCTGTCAAAGGGCGGAGGAGCTCCTTGTGAGCCAACGGCCATCCATATCTAGTGCCCAACTGTGTCTGCGGACGTCCTCCTGCAGTTGGGTTACTTCTTATTAGGAGGTTGGTGGCAGGATTTGCACTCCGGCCACCGTAAAACGCTTCATTCCGCAAAACGCAAAAACGCAAAAAAATCTGAAAACCGATTCGGTGGGAGTACCTCCTGTGCAGCTTCCCTTCGCAGGGCAGCTCACCGGATGACGGGATTGGGGCAAAGCCTTCGGGACCCCCAACTTTTGATGATAGGAGGGAAACCACGGGGTAACATCCGTGGGTCAGATTGCGGGAGAGTGTGTCGGAGTGGTGCTGAGGTGTCGTCCACCAGACGGCGGTCTCCTTGGGTTAACCTGAGGCGGTCCCTTCGGGTGGGTGCCTGGAATGTCCTATCCCTAAGAGAGGATGATCACCTGTCTCTGTTATCATCTGAGCTCAAGCGTTTGGACATCGGGATTGCAGCTCTCTCTGAGGTTCGGAGACCGGATTGCGGCGAGATAATGGTGGGTGGTTACACCTACTATTGGTCTGGTCGCTCTGATGGTTACCATACCCAAGGAGTTGCTGTAGCTGTGTCCAATAAGCTGACCCCAATGATAATTGAGGTAACACCGGTCAACGAGCGTATTATGAGATTAAGGATTCGTCACTCCTTCGGTGTCATTTCCCTGGTCTCTGTTTATGCTCCGACTGAGGCGAGTGATCTCACCGTGAAGGATGCATTCTACGCCACACTCGAGTCTGTGGTTGATCAGTGCCCCAGACGAGATACACTTCTAGTCTTGGGGGATTTCAATGCATTGACTGGAACCGATAGGGATGGTTATGAGGTGTGTGTTGGTCCCCATAGGTCAGGAACTATGAACCAGAATAGCACTAAGTTCCTTGACTTTGCAAGAAGTCATGGACTTAGGGTGGCTGGTTCATGGTTTCAGCGCCCACAAGCTCATCGCTGGACTTGGTATTCCAACGCCGGCGGTGTGGCAACGGAGATTGACCATGTCCTCATTGACGGTCGTTGGAGGATGATCCAGAACTGCAGGGTCTACCGGAATGCTCAGTTCCTCAATACTGACCACAGGCTTGTTGTAGCAACTCTAAAGCTGCAACTTAAATCCTGGAGAATGGTACCATCCCAGCCGAGGCTGAATGTTGCCAAGCTCAGGGATGAGAGAGTAGCTGAGGAGTTTGCGAGCAGGCTGAGTGGACACTTGGGGGGTCTGGGTGCTTTGGGGGGTCCTGAAGAGTTGTGGAGCGCCTTCAAGACCACCGTCCTTGATGTTGCCGGTGGATGTCTTGGAACTCACCGCAGGGCAAAGAAGAATTTTGTCTCTCAAGGGACACTGGATACCATTGACCAGAGTCGCAGGGCCAGGCTGAATGGCAGAGCTGAGCTGTTCAGGGAACTGATGCGTAAAACTGTACGTGCACTGAGGGTGGACAAGGAGGCCTATGTGCGAGGAATCTGTGAGGGGGTAGAGCATCACCTGTGGACAGGTGATTCTCGTCCCGCTTACAGGGGAATTCGCGCATTACGTTCATCCAAGCCCATCCCTCGGAGCACTGCAGTTCGAGCAGAGAGTGGTAGGCTCTTGACAGAGGAGTCTGAAGTGAAGGCCGGCTGGGCCGGTTACTTTGAGCGGTTGGACCAGGCTGATCCCCCAGCTGTCGAGTTGGACGTCAAGGGTGTTACAATCCCTGTTGCTGACCCTCGAATCAACTGTGGTCCACCTTCGCTTGTGGAAACACGGGCTGTGGTGAACCAGTTGAAACGGGGAAAAGCTCCAGGGATCTGTGGCATCCATGCTGAACTTCTCAAGGCTGGTGGAAATGCTGCACTCGTGTCGTTGCATGCAGTTTTGTGCTCTGCCTGGAACACAGGCATCCTCCCAACTGACTGGAAGAAGGGCCTTGTTGTCCCTCTCTGGAAAGGGAAGGGTGATCGCCAAGACTGCAACAACTACCGAGGGGTGACGCTGCTCTCAGTGCCGGGCAAGGTCTTTGCTCGGATAATTCTTGATAGGGTTCGCCACCATCTGCTTGAGCACCAGCGTCCAGAGCAGTCAGGCTTTACACCAAAGAGGTCAACAATTGACCGTATCCTTGCACTTCGTGTCCTCACCGAACGCAGACGAGAGTTTCGGCAGGGGCTGCTTGCAGCCTATGTTGATCTCTGTAAAGCGTTCGATTCAGTGAATCGGGATGTCCTCTGGAGGATTCTTGGTCTTCGTGGGGTGCCACCAAAACTGATCGATCTGATGTCTGAACTCTACTCTGGTACTGAGAGTGCTGTGAAGTGTGGTGGTACCATCTCTGACTTATTTCCAGTTGTTACTGGAATTTGTCAGGGATGTGTACTTGCCCCCACACTTTTCAGCACTTGTATGGACTGGATTTTAGGGAGGATGTCGGAGAGATCAAGTTGCGGTGCATCGTTTGGCAATGTCAAGATCTCGGACCTTGATTTTGCAGATGATGCAGTCATCTTTGCGGAGACTTTAGACATCCTCTTGGGGGCCCTCGAGGTGCTGAATGAGGAGTCGGAGCCATTGGGATTACGGGTTTCTTGGGTCAAAACTAAGATCCAGGCTTTTGGTGACATCTTGGATGCTGCTGTCCTGTCTATGTCTGTTTGTGGTGAGGATGTTGAGGTCGTGGAGAGATTCACTTACCTTGGCAGTGATATTCATGTCTCTGCTGGCTGCGAGTCAGAGGTCAATAGACGTCTGGGTCGGGCCTGGGGAGTCATGGATTCACTGGATCATGGGGTGTGGCGCTGCCGGTACCTGTGCGGGAGGACGAAAGTCCGAGTCTTCAGGTCCTTGGTACTTCCAGTCTTGCTCTATGGGTGCGAGACTTGGACTCTGACCAAGGATCTGAGACGGAGACTTAATTCCTTTGGTACCAGGTCTCTTCGGAGAATCCTTGGCTATCGCTGGTCGGATTTTGTGTCCAACGAGCGGTTTCTGAGAGAGACTCAGATGAGATTTGTTACCTGCATAGTCCGTGAGCGTCAGTTGCGGCTGTATGGACATGTGGCTCGTTTTCCTGATGCTGATCCTGTTCACCAGATTCTCTCAGCGAGGGAGTCTCATGAGTGGAGGAGGCTAGTGGGCCGACCACGTGCCTCATGGTTGCAGCAGGTTGACCATCATCTCAAGGAGATGGGGATGGGCCTGGCATCTGCCTGGGGGATGGCCAGACGGAGGCCCCTGGAGTACCGGCGGAAAGTGGACGCAGCGACGCGCTGTTCTGGCACATGCTCCCATACCTGACCTGACCTGAAAACTGTTTGAGAAATAGCCATGTGTAATTCACAAAATTCCCCATTGGTGTATAATGGGCGATAATATAAAGTGATGCAGAATCCAGATCCTGATCTTGAACATCACCAAAAGTCACATATCTTTTTGCACTGTGGATTTCTATCAGCTGTTAAAATTTCATCCAAATCGGTTAAGAATTGTGACCTGTAGAACGAAAGAAATTTTTTTAAATCACGCCAAGAGCTAAAATCTTTGACGTCATACGCTTGCAAAAACTGTGCATAATTTGTACTCACATGCATTTTAAAACATTTAGATATTCCATTGAAGTTTGTTTTGGCATCAACAGGAAGTCGCTACGACTTTGGGTTACTGAGTTATGTTCAAAAGCTTGTTTTCACCTTTTTTTGACGTAATGTCGTGCCGTTAAGTGCGATTATGACGTGATTTGATCCCAGACTATTCAGCAAGATTGGCTATCACGTGATAAAATTCTGAGAACGATTGCTTCAGTAGTTTCGGCTGCACACGAGCGTAAATATTTTTAAAAAATGACGTCAATAGGCAAAACTTTGACATCATACGCTTGCGAAAACTATGCGTAATTTGTAATAAGAAGCATTTAGTAATCATTTAGATATTTGAATGAAGTTTAATTTGGCGTCAACCGGAAGTCGCTACGACTTCCGGTCACTGAGTTATGTCCAAAAATGTGTTTTCACGTTGTGTGACGTCAAGTCGTGACGTTAATTCCGATTAAGATGGGGTTTGGACGCGGACCGTCTCAGGTGGATTGCCTATCAGGTGTAAAAGTTTAAGAACGACTGGTCAAGCCGTTTGGGCTGTAGACGACCGGACAAACAAACAAACAAACCAACAAACAAACGGAACAGACCAACATACTTGACAAACTCGAAGATTTCGCCAAGTAACAAACAGACAAACAAACCGGACGATTACAATATCCCGCTCCCTCCCTCCAGGGGGTGGGATAATAATAGAAAATACTGTCTTACTGGGAGGTCAGCCAACTCGCTCATCACAGCTTTACTGAGAGGAGATCCTTCCACACAAAGAAAAGATATGATTATGTTAATTAAAATAGACACATTGAGTGCATTTTTTATTTCAGGTTCAATATATTTATTTTAATACCAATTTTTAATTATCATCAATTTATTTGTTTTATCACCCTCAAACTCAATACGAAAAATGCATCCACACTACCATCCCAGCCGAGGCTGGATGTTGGCAAGCTCAAGGATGAGAGGGTAGCTGAGGGGTTTGCGAACGGGCTGAGTGGGGCTTTTTGGGGTCTGGGTGCTTTGAGAGGTCCTGAAGAGTTGTGAAGTGCCCTCAAGACCACCATCCTTGATATTGCCAGTGGATGTCTTGGAACCCACCAAAGGGCAAAAAAGAATTTTGTCTCTCAAGGGACACTGAATACCATTGACCAGAGTCACAGGGCCAGGCTTAATAGCAGAGCTGAGCTATTCGGGGAGTTGAGACGTAAAACTGCACGTGAGCTGATGGCGGACAAGGAGGCCTATGTGTGAGGAATCTGTGAGAAGGTAGAGCATCATCTGTGGTCAAGTGATTCTCGTCCTACTTACAGGGGAATTTGCACAGTGCGTTCCTCCAAGACCATGCCTCAGTGTACTGCAGTTAGAGCGGAGGGTGATGGGCTCTTGACAGAGGAGTCTGAAGTCAAAGTCCGCTGGCCCGGTTACTTTGAGCGGCTGTACCAGGATGACCCCAGCTGTTGAGTTCAATGTCAAAGGTGTTACTACACCTATTGCTGACCTTGCAATTAACTGTGATCCACCTTCGTTGTGGAAACACAGGCTGCGGTGAACCGGTTGAAATAAGGGAAAGCTCCGGGGATCTGTGGCATCCATTCTGAACTTCTCAAGGCTGGTGGAAATGCTGCACTTGTGTCGTTGCATGCATTTCTATGCTCAGCCTGGAACACAGTCATCATCCCAACTGACTGGAAGAGGGGCCTTGTTGTCCCTCTCTGGAAAGGGAAGGGTGATCGCCAGGACTGCAACAACTACCGAGGGGTGACACTGCTCTCAGTGCTGGGCAAGGTCTTTGCTCGAATAATTATTGATAGGGTTCGCCACCATCTCCTTGAGCACCAGCACCAAGAGCAGTCAGGTTTTACACCAAAGAGGTCAACGATTGACCATATCCTTGCTCTTGGGGTCCTCACCGAATGCAGATGAGAGTTTCGGCAGGGGCTGCTTGCAGCCGATGTTGATCTCTGCAAAGTGTTTGATTCTTGGACTTCATGGGGTGCCACCAAAAAACTGATCAATCTGATGTCTGAACTCTATTCTAGTAATGAGAGCGCTGTGAGATGTGGTATACCATCTCCGACTCATTTTCAGGTGTTACTGGAGTTCATCAGGGGTGTACACTGGCCTCCACACTCTTCAGAACTTGTATGAACTGAATTCTGGGGAGGATGTCAGAGAGATCAAGCTGCGGTGCACTGTTTGGGAATGTCAAGATCTCTGACCGTGATTTCGTAGATGATGCAGTTATCTTTGTGGAGACTCTGGATCCTTTTTGGGCTCCTCAAGGTGCTAAATGAGGAGTCAAAGCCACTGGGATTACAGTTTCCTGGGTCAAAACTAAAACTAAGTTCCAGGCTTTCAATGGCATCTTGGATGCTGCTATCTTGTCTGTACTCATTTGTGGTGAGGATGTTGAGGTCACGGAGAGATTCACTTACCTTAGCAGTGATATTCATGTCTTCGCTGGCTGTGAGCTAGAGGTCAATAGACGTCTGGGTCGGGCCTGGGGAATTGTGGATTCACTGGATCATGGGGTGTGGCGCTGTCGGTACCTGTGCAGGACGATTAAAGTCCGAGTCTTCAGATCCTTGGGGCTTCCAGTCTTGCTCTATGGATGTTAGAGTTGGACACTGACCAGGGATCTGAGACGGAGACTTAATATCCTTTGGTACCAGGTCTCATCGGAGAATTCTTGGCTATCGCTGGTTGGACTTTGTGTCCAACGAGTGGTTGCTGAGAGAGACTCAAATGAGATTTGTTACTTACATAGGCCATAAGCATTAGCTGCGGATGTATGGACATGTTGCTCGTTTTGCTAACTGATCCTGCTTACCAGATTCTCTTAGTGAGGGAGCCTCGTGAGTGGAGGAGGCCAATGGGACAACCACGTGCGTCATGGTTGCAGCAGGTTGTACAGCATCCCAAGGAGATGAGGATGAGCCAGGCATCTGCCTGGGGGATGGCCAAACAGAGGCCCCTGGAGTACTGGTGGAAAGTGGACACAGCGACACGCTGCTCCGGCACATGTTCCCATGCCTGACCTGACTGGTATCTCTGTCGGTCAAAGCCGTGGGCTCCTTCATGGGATCTTGAATTAGTTGACCATTTTGGAATGATGCCTTTTCTCATTGCTGCCATCACAATTCCATCTTGTTAGTATCGACCACTGCAGGTCCCCTAATTCAGAAAGGCTTCCGTGACTTCAATAGAAGTATTGGAGGATTCAGCAGCTCTTCGTGCATTGGCCGGTCAACATTGGATTGCATCTGAAGGGACACTCGAAACATTCATGCTTACCTGCGAATGTCTGGGGTTGTGACGTTAATCAGCACAGAGAGCCAGGGTAGAAGGGTTGACTTCAGTGTGCCAGGGATAATTCTCATTACAGAGTTCAGGATAGTGTCAAAGTGCTTAGTGTGACTGCTCGCAGCCCAGTCAGGTGCACTGTACTCTGCAGTGGGATACACGAGAGCGAGGGTGTTGGTGCGAAGGCTGTGTTTGTGTCAGCACCCCAGCTTGTGCCGACAAGCTTACAAATGAGGTTCACTCTTGTCTTCATTTTCTCACAAACACTTTCGTTCCCTGTATGTCAGGCTACAATCCAGAGTGATTCCAAGATAATTTTGATGTGGTTCATTCTGGACTTACCACAAAAGGAAACATTTAGTTTGGCACGAGCCAGGCGATGGAAAGCAGTGACAGGAGTTTTTGATGGATTGGGGCAGAGTCTCCATTTGTTTAAATACTCCTCCAAAACCTTGAGGTCGTTTGTAAGAACTATGCTCACATCATCAGATTGCACGATTGGTCGGCAAGAGCGAGATCATCAGCATTAGCAAACTTTCCTGAAGGAGTCACAGGTAGGGTCACTTGTACATATGTTGAAAAGCATCAGGGCTAACACTGATCCTTGAGGGAAACCATCATTCAGAGTTCTTGGTGCACTGGTCCTATCCCCAAATAAGACTGAAACGACAGTTGCTAACCATAGATGCTAGTACTCACATGGTTGCACGACAGGGAAGGAGCTTTACTGTCTTTGAAGGAGCCCATGTCTCCAAAATGTCATATCAGCTGCTGACATATATTAACGCAACAACTCTTGAGAGAACATTGATAGCCAGCCTCAATGTACGTTGTTAAAGCTAGAACCTGATCCACAGAGCTTTTCCCTGGTCTGAATCCTGTCTGGTCCAGTGGGGTGGAAGGCTCAACTCGTGATGAGATATGGCTTAGCAGAAGACCCTCAAACAACTTGTTTGATGTGCAGAGTAATGATATTGGTCGGTCGCTATAAGGGTCATCCAGCAGCTTCCCTGGCTTGGGTATGACAATCACCTGAGCTTCTCTCCACATCGAAGGAATGGTGCCAGACTGATGGAAACCAGGAAGGAAGCACATGAAGCTTTACCTCTCGGTCTTTTTTCTTTAGCGATTCTGGGTATATATCCTCTTGGCCAACTTCTTTCCCAGACTTTGTTGATTTGAGTGCCTCTTATACTTCATGAAGGGTGTATGGGGATGCCAGGTTAGAGGTAGTAGGTGGTGTGGCTGTGGTAGCAGGAAGTTCCTTAAGCACCTTGGAATGATGTTGCTTCAACGTGATGCCTTTGGAATCCTGGAGGAGCTGTGGTGTCACATCATTCACAGTGACTTGCAGTGGGCGATGTTGGAGTGGGCTAGTATGAAGGTAGCAGAGAAGATTCCAAGCTTTCCTGCTGGAATGGGTGAAATCTATACTCTCTGCAGTTTCAATCCACCTTTGATGGCACACAGAGTCAAGAGATGAGAGACGTCGTGTAGCTGTGTCTGGGTTTCCAGTTGTCTCACATTGTTGTTTCCAGTTTTCTCTGGAAGCCTGCAAGGGGTGAAAGTGTTTCTGTAGCCACAAGGGATGTTGTTTGTCACAGCAGATTTGAGGACTTGACAAAGGACTTTATAATTCTCAGGTTTATAATCGTTGGAAGAGATCTTCTCATCCACTTCTGTGGCAAAACCTGGTCAATTGGCTTTATGAAAGTTCCATTGAGGGGAAGGCTTGGATGAGATGAGTGGTACTTCAATCCCAACATGGACGAGCAGGGCGGAGTTGGCTGAGGGAAATGGGAGAGTATCTTACGCAAGCCAATTGAGGGCTGTGAGGACTCGTCAATTGATGCAAAGCAGAGATAAGGGTTGTAATACCAATTCCATCTGCACCAATGGATGGAGCCAAGTTGTTTGAATCACACAACTGTTCACCAGAAATGATGTTAGCGCTATATCCCCAGGAGTAGTGGTGGCTAATAAAATCTCTAAGGTGAATTTCAGCATGCTGTGACAATGGGATGGCAGGGAGTAGCCAAACAGTAACAGATAGTTTGTAGATGTTTCTGATTGTTAAGGCCTCAGCCACATTTGCTCTACGGCGAGGATAAGGCGGCTGTACGCCCTCTGAATTGACAGAAACGTGTGGCGGCCGCAGAGAAACTGAGGTGGCCTTAGGGTGGCCCTATGCTGTTTGGCTATATTTTACAGGCCGTAGGGTCGCCGTGGAATGAAATCGCGGAGTTATAACTTTTTTCATTTCTACGCTCGCCGTAGCAATGAGACAAGCCAAGCTATGTCGTAGATGTGTTTCACGTCGACCGTACGTAGGGCGTACGGTGGGCTTTTGTTTTCCGTGCGGCTGCCATAAGCTCTTCTCAATGAAAAATGAATTTTCCCAACCCCCAAAAAGTTATGGCGGCCGCACTATTTACACGGTCGCCGTACGGTGGCCTTGCGGTCTGTGTGACTACCTGTGGGCAATGCAAGGTTGACGCACGGTTCCCCTACGCCTGCCTTGCACCTACGTACGGCCTCCGTGGCAGTCTGCGTCAACCGTGCGTCCACCGTGCGCTGCCGCTAGAGATCGGAGTATAGTTGTTGCCTATACACAGTGGTGCCCCCAGAATCCAAATTTAATTCGTTCCAGGAGGCTGTTCGGATTGCAAAAAGTTCGGATTCAAAAAATATTTTCCCAATAAGAAATAATGGAGTGAATTAATCCATTCGTGGACCCAAAGAAAACCCACTTTCAAGACATTTTAAACTGAAATTCCCCATGTTTAAGGTAAAATAAGATGAGTAAATGACCTTCGGTGGCGGTGTATTGTATGTAAACTAGTACAATCGCCACATCCTAAGGTCCCCACAGGCTTGAGCTCCGGCCTGGGTTCTGATCGCTCACACACTCTGCGAGAGCGCTGCCCCCAGGGCAACTCATCAAACATGATGCCCCCAGAACCACAATCACTTTCATCAAATGCATCGGGCTGACGTAATCATGGATATTAAAAATTACAACCGGTTTTGCTGTGAAATTCAATCCTTGCCCGACAGTCCATCACACCACGCGATCGGATTGCATTTTTTGTTAATAATTAAAAAAAATGAAGGTGAAAACACGAGGTAAGGCCTAAGTCACATTTGGCTCGGCGCCCGGAGGGTCTAAAAAATGTACGGACACTCGCAATTACAAAGCGGCCGCAGTATTTCCACGGTCACACAATGCAGCAGTCACACATGTTTTTATTTTTCGGGTAGCCGCACAGCGTGTTTATAAATTGTGGAGACCGAAAACGTGGGGGTGCCGTAATTTTTTGGGTGTTGGGAAAATTCATTTTGCATTGAGAAGAGCTTACGGCAGCCGCATGGAAAACGCAAGCCCACCGTACGCCCGACGTACGGTCGACGTGGAACACATCTACGTCATAGCTTGGCTTTGCGAATTGCTACGGCGAGCGTAGAAATGAAAAAAAGTTACAACTCCGCGTTATAATTCCACGGCGCCTCTACGGCCTGTAAAATATAGCCAAACGGCGTCGGGCCACCCTAAGGCCACCTCAGTTTCTCTGCGGCCGTCGCACATTTCTGTCAATTCAGAGGGCGTACAGCCGCCTTACCTCGCCGTAGAGCAAATGTGACTGAGTACTTCCACCGACGAACTGAATGAACAAAGCGCGAAGATGCGGGTCAAACAGGTGGGGGAGACACGTGAACAAACATGAATGCTACGTTTTGTTCCGTTTTTTAAAATGTATTGGGTTTTTAGGGCCAAACTTTCTCGAAAAAATTGTTCGGATTCCAATTTGTTCAAACAGCTTGGTCGTTCGGATTCTGGGGGACCACGGTATGTTATAGTTATAGTATATTCAGTCATATATGCTGGTATATTTTTATTTCAGTAAAAAAGGACTGGTGTATATATACCCACTCGTTACCGTCCGTCTGGTCGCACATTCGCCTTAGGGCCCCCTGTGGTCGCCTTGCGGACACCTTGCGGTCTCCTTGCATCTGCCTTGAAAATTATATTGCCGCCGCAGGGATGCCCTCAGGTCACCATGCGACATGAAATCAAAGAGCGTACGGCACCCCCACGTTTTCGGTCTCCACAATGTATAAACACGCCGTGCGGCTCCCCGAAAAATAAAAACATATGTGACTGCTACATTGTGTGACCGTGGAAATTGTGTGACCGTGGAAGCCCCCTGAGTTAATACTTTCAGCACCACTAACACAGACTACATGCCAAAGCTGACTCATTCGATACCGTTGTGTCAGAGGCACACACCTATCGTAACAGCAACTTCACCATGCACAGGTAATACAGTATGGGTTGCCATGTTGCGATACCGCTTTTGTATGGAGCATCTTTGGTATGTTGAATTTGTAAAACACGTTATTAAAGCTTACCCTTTAATGTCCTTGAGCAATTTTCGGTGTTTACACCTTCTCTGTATGCCTGGTGTTAGCTTAATGGTTAGGGTGGTGGGCTTGGAATCCGAGGATCCTGAGTTCAAATCCCACTTGGCTGTTGAATTAATACCAGGTGGGGTTGACTCTGCCTGTCATCCTTCCGAGGTCGGCAAAATGAGTGCCAGCTTGCTGATATCCTGTGTCGGAGTGGCGACCCGTCCAGGATTGTGCCCAATAGCCAAGGAGACTGTTTAGGCAGCACTAATGCTCTGTACGGAGTATGGTCCCAATGGATGGATGGAGTCAATACTTTGTAGAAGTGCCTTTCGCAATGATTAGAGCTTCGAGTCTTCTTGAGTATGTCTGTTTCAGCTTTGCACATCTGGATTTGGGGATTTTCTCCCATTCTTCTTTGCAGATTTGCTCAAACTCTGTCAAGTTGGATGTCAGTCAGTGAACAGCAATCTTCAAGTCGTTCCACAGATTCTCAATGGGATTCAAGTCTGGGCTTTGGCTGGGCCACTCAAGGACTTTCATGTTCTTGTTCTGAAGCCATTCCAGTGTTGCTTTGGCTGGATGCTTGGGGTCATTGTCCTGTTGGAACATAAATCTTTGCCGCAGTCTGAGGTCTTTTGCACTCTGAAGCAGGTTCGCCTCAAGGATTTGCCTGTATTTGGCTCCATTCATTGTTCCCTCTATCCTTACAAGTCTCCCAATCCCTGCTGCTGAAAAACATCCCCATAGTATGATGCTGCCACCACCATTGTAGGGATGGTGTTACATGGGTGATGAGCTGTGCTTCACAGTAGGGATGCTTCACAGTAGGGATGGTGTTACATGGGTGATGAGCTGTGCTCGGTTTCCACCAGATGTAGCGCTTTGCATTCAGGCCAAAGAGTTCAATTTTCATCTCATCAGACCACAAAATATTTGCCTTCTGCTCTCAGTCTTTCACATGCATTTTTACAAACTGCAGGTGTGCTGTCATGTGCCTTTTCTCAGGAGTGACTTACACCTGCACCTGGCCACTCTCCCACAAAGCCTAGATTTGTGAAGTGCTGCAGAGATTGTGCTTCCAGCAGGTTCTCCCAACCGGCCAAGGGGCTCTGTAGTTCTGCCAGAGTGGTCGTTAGGTTTTTGGTCACCTCCCTGAGCAAGGTCCTTCTTGCCCAGTTGCTCCGTCTAGTCAGACGGCCAGTTATAGGAAGAGTCTGGGTATTTCTATATTCTTTCCATTTCCTATTGACACAGTTCACTGTACTCTTGGGAACTTTCAACACACTAGAAATTGTTTTATGCAGTTCCCCAGATATATGCCTCCTCACAATTCAATCTCAGAGTTCTACGAACAGTTGCTTGGAGTTCATGGAAGAGTTTCTGTTCTCAATTTCACTGTCAACTGTGGGACCTCATATCGCGGGTTGAGAGACATAATGTTGTAACTGCATTTTTGGCGAGGTTGAATAAAATGGCTCTTATGTCTTTCAACACCATATTTTGTGGGTTGAGAGACATAATGTTGTAACTGAAAATTTCCCATTTCCTGCAAATCGCTAATGAAAGATAAATATGGTGTTGAAAGACATGAGAGCCATTTTATTCGGTTTCGCCAGAAATGCAGTTACAACATTATGTCTCTCAACCCGCGATATAAAAAGGTGTGTTTCTTTCTATATCACGTCCAAACAATCGAATTGGCCTCAGATGGATTCCAATCAAGTTGTAGAGATATCTCAAGGATGATCAAGGGAAATTAGATGCACCTCAGCTCAATTTGGAGTGTGATAGCAGAAAATGGGTTGAATACTTACTGACGTAAGACATTTCAGCTTTTTATTGGATTCGCTATATATATATATATATATATATATATATATATATATATATATATATATATATATATATATATATATATATATATATATATATGAGATATCCCTTAGTGTTGGGTTTTCCGTGTGTGTGTGTGTGTGTGTGTGTGTGTGTGTGTGTGTGTGTGTGTGTGTGTGTGTGTGTGTGTGTGTGTGTGTGTGTGTGTGTGTGTGTCTGCAACGTGGGGATCCACAGCACGAACCAGCGAACCGATTTCAATGAAACTTTGCCAACAGGTGGAATATATACTGGGGAGGTGCGCGTTTGAATTTCGTTGCCTAGCAACCACCCGTTGCTGTGCAGCGGCCGAAAAACCATGTACAGTATTTTCAATACTTGTCCTTCAGTTTTGAATGTAGAGAAACGAGACTTCGGAATTAAACACTTCGAGATATTTCGAAAATTTTACTCGAGCCGATTTTTGATTGAGGTTTTATTTTTCAAATGGTAGTCCTTCAAAAATTGGGTGTCTATTTACCATCATTTAAGGTGTGTATACAGTGTTTGTAAGGAACTACACCGTCATTCCACCTTCGATCTCCTCGATCCAAACGTAATTGACCAAAGTGAAAAGGATCCAAAACATATGGAATCACCAGCATTTCTGTCTTTGTGGATTTCTAATAATATGTTTATTTATTTACCGAAAACGATTCCACGATCCACACACCACCTCCAATTATTTATTTATTTATTTACCGAATACAATTCCATGATCCACACACCACCTTCAATTATTTATTTATCTACTGAAAACGATTCCACGACCCACACACACCTCCAATTATTTATTTATTTACCGAAAACGATTCCCCACCCACACACCACCTTCAATTATCTATTTACCAAAAACGATTCCACGACCCACACACCACCTCTAATTATTTATTTATTTACCGAAAACAATTCCACGACCCACATACCACCTTCAATTATTTATTTATATTCTGAAAACGATTCCACAACCAACACACCACCTCCAATTGTTTCTTTATTTACCGAAAACAATTCCCCACCCACACATCACCTCCAATAATTTATTTATTTACCGAAAACAATTCCACGATCCACACACCACCTTCAAATATTCATTTATTTACCGAAAACCATTCCACGATCCACACACCACCTTTATTTATTTATTTATTTATTTACCGAAAACGATTCCACGACCAACACACCTTCAAATATTCATTTATTTACCGAAAACCATTCCACGATCCACACACCACCTTCAATTATTTATTTATTTACTGAAAACGATTCCCCGCCCACACACCACCTCCAATTATTTATTTATTTACCGAAGACGATTCCACGATCCACACACCACCTTCAATTATTTATTTATTTACTGAAAACGATTCCCCACCCACACACCACCTCCAATTATTTATTTATTTACCGAAAACGATTCCACAATCCACACACCACCTTCAATTCTATATTTATTTACCGAAAACGATTCCCACCCACACACCACCTCCAATTATTTATTTATAGAAAACGATTCCACGATCCACACACCACCTTCAATTATTTATTTATTTACCGAAAACGATTCCACGATCCACACACCACCTTCAATTATTTATTTATTTTCCGAAAACGATTCCACGACCCACACGCCACCTTATTTATTTATTTACCGAAAACGATTCCACCACCAACACACCACCTCCAATTATTTAAAGTGGGAGTGGCGTAGGAAAGTGGGCGTGGCTCATGAAAAATATTGTGTGGCTCAGGTGTGGTCAAACAAGAGCATTGAGAGAAGTTTATCGGGGTGTGTGTGTGTGTGTGTGTGTGTGTGTGTGTGTGTGTGTGTGTGTGTGTGTGTGTGTGTGTGTGTGTGTGTGTGTGTGTGTGTGTGTGTGTGTGTGTGTGTGTGTGTGTGTGTCTGCAACGCGAGGCTCCACAGCACAAATCAGCAAACCGATTATTTTTCATATGGTAGTCCTTCAAAAATAGGGTATCTATTTACCGTCATTTTTTATGAGGAGTGCCAGTTGGCAAAATACGCAATAGGAAAAATCTTGCCAGGCAGAGGAACAATTGTATGTGAACCAATACGTCTTGGCAATGAATCTTCGTCGGTGGATCGGTCAGAATGAAAAGCATCGTATCCAGCGCTTCGATCCTAGCGAATCCCTCGTCTCCTACTGGCTTGTTTTTACTTAATGTGTAAAAAAATTCGAAAAACATATTTTCACTTTGTCGTTGTGGGGTATTTTGTGTAGATCGGTGACAAATAATCCAAATTTTAATCCATTTTAAATTCAGATTGTAACACAACATAATGTGACAAAGGTCGAGGGGTGTGAATACGTTCTGAAGGCGCTGTAGCTCTCAACAGGCCTACGATGAGCTGTAACATCTACAAACTCCCTCGAATGCTCTGGACAGATTGGCCCTGAGAAGGGCCATTGGGGTTGGATGCAGAGATCAGCATTCAAGAAAAATTATATTGTCTACTTGATCAATTTGATGACATTAGCTGGGCAAAAAGGCACGTAATAGGTTGGACCATGGGAAGGTTGTCATCTTCCACCCACCACAGGTAGGTTGTCATCTTCCACAATTATGTGGTCAAACAAGGAGAATTGATGACTTATCTGACGTGAATGCAGTCAAAAAAATAAATAAATAAAAAACGAGATAGCTATTTTCAGGTGGAATAGCCTGAGATAATTCCTTTCAGGTGGGTTGCAGAGAATAGCATAAGGTTTTGGTATAATCCCTGCATAACATATCTAGCTGTGCCCATCATGGCAGCAAGATGTCCCGAGGTAATAAGATGTCTGTCGATTCCCATCAGAGTAAAAAGGATGTAACAATCAAATGGAAGACCAAGAAGTAAAGAGCAAAGATGGAGTCATCAGGAGAGGATTCGGGCTTCAGCCACCACTTCACTGCCCTCAAACCCATCCTGGTGTAGCAAAGTGAGCCTCACACAAAAACTTCTGCAAGAATTCACTTCTCCATGCAAGGCATATGAGCTGAGCTCCATGCAAGGCATCTACTTGATCGTCGGAGATTCTCGAGAGGCATTTTGTTCCACTCTTTGTCGATCTTTAACATTTGTTTCAAATGGAAGATGATGTTGTGCTTTTTTTTTCATGGATGTATGAAGAATGCTGAATTCAATACCTCTAGTTTACTCTTCTTTCTTTTAAAATGCTATTAGCGAACGTAGTGAGCTTCATACTTAATGCGTGCACATGAGAGAATAGGAAACAACAACAACAACACCCTGGCAATTTGGAATCCGTGTCGTTGGCTATGACCCTTTTGCTTCCGGGGTTTTTTTTTGCTTCCGGTTTTTTTTGCTTCTGGTTTTTTTTTGCTTCCAGTTTTTGGCATGGGGAATGATGCATGCCGGGAGATAAAGGCATCGTCGGAGACATGAAAGACCCAAATATCAGACATGGTGTATATTTCCTCCACTGATTTTAATAAAGATATCTCCCGCATCATCAAAAAATAATTTTTAATCGTGATTTACATTATTTGATCGCTAATCCCGAATCCAGGCCGAAGTAACCGGAAATTGCAGCATCGAATGTAAGAATTCTACGTTCGCTATTAGGCTTTGCCTATTCCATATTAATTTTAAAATAAATAAAGGGTAAATCGATCCATACCGAATGCAGTCACCATCTCGCACCAACGTGATCCTCTCAGCCGCAGGTGCCAGGCAACCATCAATAAAAAGGGTCACCGCGGTTCGACTGCTGATGTGAAAGCGCTGCCGAATGTCGCTTTGAAGGTCGGCAACAAGGCGGCATCGATCCATGTCCACTATAAACCACAATCGGCGTTCTGTTGGAGCTCCGGGAGGGGGGAAATCAAACAACAGCTTGATTCGAATGGGAAAACGCTGCGCATCCATGGGCGCCGCCATCTTGACTTCCGTCGTCACCACGTGACGGTAGTTGGCTGTGCTTGCATATTCTCGTTCGTAAAGATTTCGATCTAGCAAGACAGATGTACACCACTCATTGAAGTTCACATCATTGTCAAGAACCAAAGTTAAAAAATAAAAAACAAAATCAATTTCGTACAACAAACAACAACAGAAACGTGATGACGTCAACACGGATTACATCGAAGAACCCCATTCAGCAAGAAATCTCGCGAGATTTCACGTAACCTCGTCGTTAGTTTTGTTTGTACAATGTGCTTTTGTGTTTTAAGGAACTTCGACGAAAAATATTTATTTAAAAAAATTGTCCACGATAATTAATGAAATTTTCGGTCATCCACCAAGTAACTTAATGTGTAAAACGTTGTTACAAACGAACAGCGCTTAAAACACGATCCGTCTATTCAGTAAAGCATGCTTTGTTGGGTTATATTACAAGCAGTAGGAGATAATGTCGTGAAGATACCACACCAAGCAGGATAGACATCTAAAATACATGGCAAAGGGTCTTGAACGGTAGAAAGATTTAAACATCATCATATGTGTATTCCTTGTAAATATTGTCCAAAAAAACAACAACAGAAACGTGATGACGTCAGCACGAGAGCGTCATGGAGATGGAAGAGTCATTATTCGTTGAGGATGAATCCTTTTTCAAAGATTTGGAGTCCACAGAGGATCATCAGGCCGTCGGCGCAGAACGACCTTCGCACACCTGGACGAGCCACTTCGCCATTTTCGCCTACCAGCTCACAAGGCGGGCATGCCGTGGGAATTCGACCGATTGGAGATGAATTCCGAATTTTTCTTACAAACCTTACGTTCTTACTGTTTGTTGTGGGGAAAAATATAATAATAATTGGAGAGCCGGCATTAATTGGTCAATCCCATGTGACGTCACTTAAGGTGCAAGACAAAGTGTGACGTCACTTAAGGTGCAAGATGTGACGTCACTTAAGGTGCAAGCAAAGACAATGGAGCGTTTGTTAAACGAGACCTCGTTCATTGTGGAGTCAGACAGAATACAGGGCGAGCCAATAGTCTGTCAGTTTGAACCTATCACTTTGTTGATGATCCTTAGAATCGGAAAGGGCGTGCGGATTGCTTGTAGGACCGTGCGTTTGGATTTTAGGATCAAGGTGTGGATGTGTACCTGGGGTCTCTTCGGCACGAACTGCGTTTGTTGGTTGAGCTGTCACAATGTGATGTTGGTAGAGCTGTCACAATGTGATGTTGGTCGAGCTGTCACAATGTGATGTTGATCGAGCTGTCACGATGTGATGTTGGTCGAGCTGTCACGATGTGATGTTGGTAGAGCTGTCACAATGTGATGTTGGTCGAGCTGTCACAATGTGATCTTCGTCGAGCTGTCACAATGTGATCTTGATCGAGCTGTCACGATGTGATCTTGATCGAGCTGTCACAATGTGATGTTGGTCGAGCTGTCACGATGTGATGTTGGTCGAGCTGTCACGATGTGATGTTGATCGAGCTGTCACGATGTGATGTTGGTCGAGCTGTCACGATGTGATGTTGGTCGAGCTGTCACGATGTGATGTTGGTCGAGCTGTCACGATGTGATGTTGGTCGAGCTGTCACGATGTGATGTTCATCGAGCTGTCACGATGTGATGTTGGTCGAGCTGTCACGATGTGATGTTGGTCGAGCTGTCACGATGTGATGTTGGTCGAGCTGTCACGATGTGATGTTGGTAGAGCTGTCACGATGTGATGTTGGTAGAGCTGTCACGATGTGATGTTGGTAGAGCTGTCACGATGTGATGTAGGTAGAGCAAAACGATGTTATGTTGATCGAGCTGTCACGATGTGATGTTGGTAGAGCTGTCACAATGTGATGTTGATCGAGCTGTCACAATGTGATGTTGATCGAGCTGTCACGATGTGATCTTGATCGAGCTGTCACGATGTGATCTTGATCGAGCTGTCACGATGTGATCTTGATCGAGCTGTCACGATGTGATGTTGGTCGAGCTGTCACGATGTGATGTTGGTAGAGCTGTCACGATGTGATGTTGGTCGAGCTGTCACGATGTGATGTTGGTCGAGCTGTCACGATGTGATGTTGATCGAGCTGTCACGATGTGATGTTGGTCGAGCTGTCACGATGTGATGTTGGTCGAGCTGTCACGATGTGATGTTGGTAGCGCTGTCACGATGTGATGTTGGTAGAGCTGTCACGATGTGATGTAGGTAGAGCTACACGATGTGATGTTGGTAGAGCTGTCACAATGTGATGTTGATCGAGCTGTCACGATGTGATGTTGATCGAGCTGTCACGATGTGATCTTGATCGAGCTGTCACGATGTGATCTTGATCGAGCTGTCACGATGTGATCTTGATCGAGCTGTCACGATGTGATCTTGATCGAGCTGTCACGATGTGATGTTGGTAGAGCTGTCACGATGTGATCTTGATCGAGCTGTCACAATGTGATGTTGGTAGAGCTGTCACGATGTGATCTTGATCGAGCTGTCACGATGTGATGTTGATAGAGCTGTCACGATGTGATGTTGATAGAGCTGTCACGATGTGATGTTGGTAGAGCTGTCACGATGTGATGTTGGTAGAGCTGTCACGATGTGATGTTGATAGAGCTGTCACGATGTGATGTTGGTAGAGCTGTCACGATGTGATGTTGGTCGAGCTGTCACGATGTGATCTTGATCGAGCTGTCACGATGTGATGTTGATAGAGCTGTCACGATGTGATGTTGGTAGAGCTGTCACGATGTGATGTTGGTAGAGCTGTCACGATGTGATGTTGATAGAGCTGTCACGATGTGATGTTGGTCGAGCTGTCACGATGTGATGTTGGTCGAGCTGTCACGATGTGATGTTGGTCGAGCTGTCACGATGTGATGTTGGTCGAGCTGTCACGATGTGATGTTGGTCGAGCTGTCACGATGTGTTGTTGGTCGAGCTGTCACGATGTGATCTTGATCGAGCTGTCACGATGTGATGTTGATAGAGCTGTCACGATGTGACGTTGGTAGAGCTGTCACGATGTGATCTTGATCGAGCTGTCACGATGTGATCTTGATCGAGCTGTCACGATGTGATCTTGATCGAGCTGTCACGATGTGATCTTGATCGAGCTGTCACGATGTGATCTTGATCGAGCTGTCACGATGTGATCTTGATCGAGCTGTCACGATGTGATCTTGATCGAGCTGTCACGATGTGATGTTGGTAGAGCTGTCACGATGTGATCTTGATCGAGCTGTCACGATGTGATGTTGATCGAGCTGTCACGATGTGATGTTGGTCGAGCTGTCACGATGTGATGTTGGTCGAGCTGTCACGATGTGATGTTGGTCGAGCTGTCACGATGTGATGTTGGTCGAGCTGTCACGATGTGATGTTGATCGAGCTGTCACGATGTGATGTTGGTCGAGCTGTCACGATGTGATGTTGGTCGAGCTGTCACGATGTGATGTTGGTCGAGCTGTCACGATGTGATGTTGGTCGAGCTGTCACGATGTGATGTTGGTCGAGCTGTCACGATGTGATGTTGGTCGAGCTGTCACGATGTGATGTTGGTCGAGCTGTCACGATGTGATGTTGGTAGAGCTGTCACGATGTGATGTTGGTAGAGCTGTCACGATGTGATGTTGGTAGAGCTGTCACGATGTGATGTTGGTAGAGCTGTCACGATGTGATGTAGGTAGAGCAAAACGATGTTATGTTGATCGAGCTGTCACGATGTGATGTTGGTAGAGCTGTCACAATGTGATGTTGATCGAGCTGTCACAATGTGATGTTGATCGAGCTGTCACGATGTGATCTTGATCGAGCTGTCACGATGTGATCTTGATCGAGCTGTCACGATGTGATCTTGATCGAGCTGTCACGATGTGATGTTGGTCGAGCTGTCACGATGTGATGTTGGTAGAGCTGTCACGATGTGATGTTGGTCGAGCTGTCACGATGTGATGTTGGTCGAGCTGTCACGATGTGATGTTGATCGAGCTGTCACGATGTGATGTTGGTCGAGCTGTCACGATGTGATGTTGGTCGAGCTGTCACGATGTGATGTTGGTAGCGCTGTCACGATGTGATGTTGGTAGAGCTGTCACGATGTGATGTAGGTAGAGCTACACGATGTGATGTTGGTAGAGCTGTCACAATGTGATGTTGATCGAGCTGTCACGATGTGATGTTGATCGAGCTGTCACGATGTGATCTTGATCGAGCTGTCACGATGTGATCTTGATCGAGCTGTCACGATGTGATCTTGATCGAGCTGTCACGATGTGATCTTGATCGAGCTGTCACGATGTGATGTTGGTAGAGCTGTCACGATGTGATCTTGATCGAGCTGTCACAATGTGATGTTGGTAGAGCTGTCACGATGTGATCTTGATCGAGCTGTCACGATGTGATGTTGATAGAGCTGTCACGATGTGATGTTGATAGAGCTGTCACGATGTGATGTTGGTAGAGCTGTCACGATGTGATATTGGTAGAGCTGTCACGATGTGATGTTGATAGAGCTGTCACGATGTGATGTTGGTAGAGCTGTCACGATGTGATGTTGGTCGAGCTGTCACGATGTGATCTTGATCGAGCTGTCACGATGTGATGTTGATAGAGCTGTCACGATGTGATGTTGGTAGAGCTGTCACGATGTGATATTGGTAGAGCTGTCACGATGTGATGTTGATAGAGCTGTCACGATGTGATGTTGGTCGAGCTGTCACGATGTGATGTTGGTCGAGCTGTCACGATGTGATGTTGGTCGAGCTGTCACGATGTGATGTTGGTCGAGCTGTCACGATGTGATGTTGGTCGAGCTGTCACGATGTGTTGTTGGTCGAGCTGTCACGATGTGATCTTGATCGAGCTGTCACGATGTGATGTTGATAGAGCTGTCACGATGTGATATTGGTAGAGCTGTCACGATGTGACGTTGGTAGAGCTGTCACGATGTGATCTTGATCGAGCTGTCACGATGTGATCTTGATCGAGCTGTCACGATGTGATCTTGATCGAGCTGTCACGATGTGATCTTGATCGAGCTGTCACGATGTGATCTTGATCGAGCTGTCACGATGTGATGTTGGTAGAGCTGTCACGATGTGATCTTGATCGAGCTGTCACGATGTGATGTTGGCAGAGCTGTCACGATGTGATGTTGGTCGAGCTGTCACGATGTGATCTTGATCGAGCTGTCACGATGTGATGTTGGTCGAGCTGTCACGATGTGATGTTGATCGAGCTGTCACGATTTGATGTTGGTAGAGCTGTCACGATGTGATGTTGATCGAGCTGTCACGATGTGATGTTGATCGAGCTGTCACGATGTGATGTTGATCGAGCTGTCACGATGTGATCTTGATCGAGCTGTCACGATGTGATGTTGATCGAGCTGTCACAATGTGATGTTGATCGAGCTGTCACGATGTGATGTTGATCGAGCTGTCACGATGTGATCTTGATCGAGCTGTCACGATGTGATCTTGATCGAGCTGTCACGATGTGATGTTGGTCGAGCTGTCACGATGTGATGTTGGTCGAGCTGTCACGATGTGATGTTGGTAGAGCTGTCACGATGTGATCTTGATCGAGCTGTCACAATGTGATGTTGGTAGAGCTGTCACGATGTGATCTTGATCGAGCTGTCACGATGTGATGTTGATAGAGCTGTCACGATGTGATGTTGATAGAGCTGTCACGATGTGATGTTGGTAGAGCTGTCACGATGTGATATTGGTAGAGCTGTCACGATGTGATGTTGATAGAGCTGTCACGATGTGATGTTGGTAGAGCTGTCACAATGTGATGTTGGTCGAGCTGTCACGATGTGATCTTGATCGAGCTGTCACGATGTGATGTTGATAGAGCTGTCACGATGTGATATTGGTAGAGCTGTCACGATGTGATGTTGGTAGAGCTGTCACGATGTGATGTTGATAGAGCTGTCACGATGTGATGTTGGTCGAGCTGTCACGATGTGATGTTGGTCGAGCTGTCACGATGTGATGTTGGTCGAGCTGTCACGATGTGATGTTGGTCGAGCTGTCACGATGTGATGTTGGTCGAGCTGTCACGATGTGATGTTGGTCGAGCTGTCACGATGTGATCTTGATCGAGCTGTCACGATGTGATGTTGATAGAGCTGTCACGATGTGATGTTGGTAGAGCTGTCACGATGTGACGTTGGTAGAGCTGTCACGATGTGACGTTGGTAGAGCTGTCACGATGTGATCTTGATCGAGCTGTCACGATGTGATCTTGATCGAGCTGTCACGATGTGATCTTGATCGAGCTGTCACAATGTGATCTTGATCGAGCTGTCACAATGTGATCTTGATCGAGCTGTCACGATGTGATCTTGATCGAGCTGTCACGATGTGATGTTGGTAGAGCTGTCACGATGTGATGTTGGTCGAGCTGTCACGATGTGATGTTGGTCGAGCTGTCACGATGTGATGTTGGTCGAGCTGTCACGATGTGATCTTGATCGAGCTGTCACGATGTGATGTTGGTCGAGCTGTCACGATGTGATGTTGATCGAGCTGTCACAATGTGATGTTGATAGAGCTGTCACGATGTGATGTTGGTAGAGCTGTCACGATGTGATGTTGGTAGAGCTGTCACGATGTGATGTTGGTCGAGCTGTCACGATGTGATGTTGGTCGAGCTGTCACGATGTGATGTTGGTCGAGCTGTCACGATGTGATGTTGGTCGAGCTGTCACGATGTGATGTTGGTCGAGCTGTCACGATGTGATGTTGGTCGAGATGTCACGATGTGATGTTGGTCGAGCTGTCACGATGTGATGTTGGTAGAGCTGTCATGATGTGATCTTGATCGAGCTGTCACGATGTGATGTTGGTAGAGCTGTCACAATGTGATGTTGGTCGAGCTGTCACGATGTGATCTTGATCGAGCTGTCACGATGTGATCTTGATCGAGCTGTCACGATGTGATGTTGGTAGAGCTGTCACGATGTGATGTTGGTAGAGCTGTCACGATGTGATGTTGATAGAGCTGTCACGATGTGATGTTGGTCGAGCTGTCACGATGTGATGTTGGTCGAGCTGTCACGATGTGATGTTGGTCGAGCTGTCACGATGTGATGTTGGTCGAGCTGTCACGATGTGATGTTGATCGAGCTGTCACGATGTGATGTTGATAGAGCTGTCACGATGTGATGTTGGTAGAGCTGTCACGATGTGATGTTGGTAGAGCTGTCACGATGTGATGTTGGTCGAGCTGTCACAATGTGATGTTGATCGAGCTGTCACAATGTGATGTTGGTCGAGCTGTCACAATGTGATGTTGGTCGAGCTGTCACGATGTGATGTTGGTAGAGCTGTCACGATGTGATCTTGATCGAGCTGTCACGATGTGATGTTGGTAGAGCTGTCACAATGTGATGTTGGTCGAGCTGTCACGATGTGATCTTGATCGAGCTGTCACGATGTGATGTTGGTAGAGCTGTCACAATGTGATGTTGGTCGAGCTGTCACAATGTGATGTTGATCGAGCTGTCACGATGTGATGTTGGTCGAGCTGTCACGATGTGATGTTGGTAGAGCTGTCACGATGTGATCTTTATCGAGCTGTCACGATGTGATGTTGGTAGAGCTGTCACAATGTGATGTTGATCGAGCTGTCACAATGTGATGTTGGTCGAGCTGTTACACGATGTGATGTTGGTCGAGCTGTCACGATGTGATGTTGGTCGAGCTGTCACGATGTGATGTTGGTAGAGCTGTCACGATGTGATGTTGGTAGAGCTGTCACAATGTGATGTTGGTCGAGCTGTCACGATGTGATCTTGATCGAGCTGTCACGATGTGATGTTGGTCGAGCTGTCACAATGTGATGTTGATCGAGCTGTCACAATGTGATGTTGGTCGAGCTGTCACGATGTGATGATGGTCGAGCTGTCACGATGTGATGTTGGTCGAGCTGTCACGATGTGATCTTGATCGAGCTGTCACGATGTGATGTTGGTCGAGCTGTCACGATGTGATGTTGATCGAGCTGTCACGATGTGATGTTGATAGAGCTGTCACAATGTGATGTTGATAGAGCTGTCACGATGTGATGTTGGTCGAGCTGTCACGATGTGATCTTGATCGAGCTGTCACAATGTGATGTTGGTAGAGCTGTCACGATGTGATGTTGGTCGAGCTGTCACGATGTGATGTTGGTCGAGCTGTCACGATGTGATGTTGGTCGAGCTGTCACGATGTGATGTTGATCGAGCTGTCACGATGTGATGTTGATCGAGCTGTCACGATGTGATGTTGGTCGAGCTGTCACGATGTGATGTTGGTCGAGCTGTCACGATGTGATGTTGGTAGAGCTGTCATGATGTGATGTTGATCGAGCTGTCACGATGTGATGTTGGTCGAGCTGTCACGATGTGATATTGGTAGAGCTGTCACGATGTGATGTTGATAGAGCTGTCACGATGTGATGTTGGTAGAGCTGTCACAATGTGATGTTGGTCGAGCTGTCACGATGTGATGTTGATAGAGCTGTCACGATGTGATGTTGATAGAGCTGTCACGATGTGATATTGGTAGAGCTGTCACGATGTGATGTTGGTAGAGCTGTCACGATGTGATGTTGATAGAGCTGTCACGATGTGATGTTGGTCGAGCTGTCACGATGTGATGTTGGTCGAGCTGTCACGATGTGATGTTGGTCGAGCTGTCACGATGTGATGTTGGTCGAGCTGTCACGATTTGATGTTGGTCGAGCTGTCACGATGTGATGTTGGTCGAGCTGTCACGATGTGATCTTGATCGAGCTGTCACGATGTGATCTTGATCGAGCTGTCACGATGTGATGTTGATAGAGCTGTCACGATGTGATGTTGGTAGAGCTGTCACGATGTGACGTTGGTAGAGCTGTCACGATGTGACGTTGGTAGAGCTGTCACGATGTGATCTTGATCGAGCTGTCACGATGTGATCTTGATCGAGCTGTCACAATGTGATCTTGATCGAGCTGTCACAATGTGATCTTGATCGAGCTGTCACGATGTGATCTTGATCGAGCTGTCACGATGTGATGTTGGTCGAGCTGTCACAATGTGATGTTGGTCGAGCTGTCACGATGTGATGTTGGTAGAGCTGTCACGATGTGATCTTGATCGAGCTGTCACGATGTGATGTTGGTAGAGCTGTCACAATGTGATGTTGGTCGAGCTGTCACGATGTGATCTTGATCGAGCTGTCACGATGTGATGTTGGTAGAGCTGTCACAATGTGATGTTGGTCGAGCTGTCACAATGTGATGTTGATCGAGCTGTCACGATGTGATGTTGGTCGAGCTGTCACAATGTGATGTTGGTCGAGCTGTCACGATGTGATGTTGGTAGAGCTGTCACGATGTGATGTTGGTAGAGCTGTCACAATGTGATGTTGATCGAGCTGTCACAATGTGATGTTGGTCGAGCTGTTACACGATGTGATGTTGGTCGAGCTGTCACGATGTGATGTTGGTCGAGCTGTCACGATGTGATGTTGGTAGAGCTGTCACAATGTGATGTTGATCGAGCTGTCACAATGTGATGTTGATCGAGCTGTCACGATGTGATCTTGATCGAGCTGTCACGATGTGATCTTGATCGAGCTGTCACGATGTGATCTTGATCGAGCTGTCACGATGTGATGTTGGTCGAGCTGTCACGATGTGATGTTGGTAGAGCTGTCACGATGTGATGTTGGTCGAGCTGTCACGATGTGATGTTGGTCGAGCTGTCACGATGTGATGTTGATCGAGCTGTCACGATGTGATGTTGGTCGAGCTGTCACGATGTGATGTTGGTCGAGCTGTCACGATGTGATGTTGGTAGCGCTGTCACGATGTGATGTTGGTAGAGCTGTCACGATGTGATGTAGGTAGAGCTGTCACGATGTGATGTTGGTAGAGCTGTCACAATGTGATGTTGATCGAGCTGTCACGATGTGATGTTGATCGAGCTGTCACGATGTGATCTTGATCGAGCTGTCACGATGTGATCTTGATCGAGCTGTCACGATGTGATCTTGATCGAGCTGTCACGATGTGATCTTGATCGAGCTGTCACGATGTGATGTTGGTAGAGCTGTCACGATGTGATCTTGATCGAGCTGTCACAATGTGATGTTGGTAGAGCTGTCACGATGTGATCTTGATCGAGCTGTCACGATGTGATGTTGATAGAGCTGTCACGATGTGATGTTGATAGAGCTGTCACGATGTGATGTTAGTAGAGCTGTCACGATGTGATATTGGTAGAGCTGTCACGATGTGATGTTGATAGAGCTGTCACGATGTGATGTTGGTAGAGCTGTCACGATGTGATGTTGGTCGAGCTGTCACGATGTGATGTTGATCGAGCTGTCACGATGTGATGTTGGTAGAGCTGTCACGATGTGATGTTGGTAGAGCTACACGATGTGATGTTGGTCGAGCTGTCACGATGTGATCTTGATCGAGCTGTCACAATGTGATGTTGGTAGAGCTGTCACGATGTGATGTTGGTCGAGCTGTCACGATGTGATGTTGGTCGAGCTGTCACGATGTGATGTTGGTCGAGCTGTCACGATGTGATGTTGATCGAGCTGTCACGATGTGATGTTGATCGAGCTGTCACGATGTGATGTTGGTCGAGCTGTCACGATGTGATGTTGGTCGAGCTGTCACGATGTGATGTTGGTAGAGCTGTCACGATGTGATGTTGATCGAGCTGTCACGATGTGATGTTGATCGAGCTGTCACGATGTGATGTTGGTCGAGCTGTCACGATGTGATGTTGGTAGAGCTGTCACGATGTGATGTTGGTAGAGCTGTCACGATGTGATGTAGGTAGAGCTACACGATGTGATGTTGATCGAGCTGTCACGATGTGATGTTGGTAGAGCTGTCACAATGTGATGTTGATCGAGCTGTCACGATGTGATGTTGATCGAGCTGTCACGATGTGATCTTGATCGAGCTGTCACGATGTGATCTTGATCGAGCTGTCACGATGTGATGTTGGTCGAGCTGTCACGATGTGATGTTGGTAGAGCTGTCACGATGTGATGTTGGTCGAGCTGTCACGATGTGATGTTGGTCGAGCTGTCACGATGTGATGTTGATCGAGCTGTCACGATGTGATGTTGGTCGAGCTGTCACGATGTGATGTTGGTAGAGCTGTCACGATGTGATGTTGGTAGAGCTGTCACGATGTGATGTTGGTAGAGCTGTCACGATGTGATGTTGGTAGAGCTGTCACGATGTGATGTAGGTAGAGCTCCACGATGTGATGTTGATCGAGCTGTCACGATGTGATGTTGGTAGAGCTGTCACGATGTGATGTTGATCGAGCTGTCACGATGTGATGTTGATCGAGCTGTCACGATGTGATCTTGATCGAGCTGTCACGATGTGATCTTGATCGAGCTGTCACGATGTGATCTTGATCGAGCTGTCACGATGTGATCTTGATCGAGCTGTCACGATGTGATGTTGGTCGAGCTGTCACGATGTGATCTTGATCGAGCTGTCACGATGTGATGTTGATAGAGCTGTCACGATGTGATGTTGGTAGAGCTGTCACGATGTGATATTGGTAGAGCTGTCACGATGTGATATTGATAGAGCTGTCACGATGTGATGTTGGTAGAGCTGTCACGATGTGATGTTGGTAGAGCTGTCACGATATGATGTTGATAGAGCTGTCACGATGTGATGTTGGTCGAGCTGTCACGATGTGATGTTGGTCGAGCTGTCACGATGTGATGTTGGTCGAGCTGTCACGATGTGATGTTGGTCGAGCTGTCACGATGTGATGTTGGTCGAGCTGTCACGATGTGATGTTGGTCGAGCTGTCACGATGTGATGTTGGTCGAGCTGTCACGATGTGATGTAGGTCGAGCTGTCACGATGTGATGTTGGTCGAGCTGTCACGATGTGATGTTGGTCGAGCTGTCACGATGTGATGTTGGTCGAGCTGTCACGATGTGATGTTGATCGAGCTGTCACGATGTGATGTTGATAGAGTTGTCACGATGTGATGTTGGTAGAGCTGTCACGATGTGATGTTGGTCGAGCTGTCACGATGTGATGTTGGTCGAGCTGTCACGATGTGATGTTGGTCGAGCTGTCACGATGTGATGTTGGTCGAGCTGTCACGATGTGATGTTGATCGAGCTGTCACAATGTGATGTTGGTAGAGTTGTCACGATGTGATCTTGATCGAGCTGTCACGATGTGATGTTGGTAGAGCTGTCACAATGTGATGTTGGTCGAGCTGTCACGATGTGATCTTGATCGAGCTGTCACGATGTGATGTTGGTAGAGCTGTCACGATGTGATCTTGATCGAGCTGTCACGATGTGATGTTGGTAGAGCTGTCACGATGTGATGTTGATAGAGCTGTCACGATGTGATGTTGGTCGAGCTGTCACGATGTGATGTTGGTCGAGCTGTCACGATGTGATGTTGGTAGAGCTGTCACGATGTGATGTTGGTAGAGCTGTCACAATGTGATGTTGGTCGAGCTGTCACGATGTGATCTTGATCGAGCTGTCACGATGTGATGTTGGTAGAGCTGTCACGATGTGATCTTGATCGAGCTGTCACGATGTGATGTTGGTAGAGCTGTCACGATGTGATGTTGATAGAGCTGTCACGATGTGATGTTGGTCGAGCTGTCACGATGTGATGTTGGTCGAGCTGTCACGATGTGATGTTGGTCGAGCTGTCACGATGTGATGTTGGTAGAGCTGTCACGATGTGATGTTGGTAGAGCTGTCACAATGTGATGTTGGTCGAGCTGTCACGATGTGATCTTGATCGAGCTGTCACGATGTGATGTTGGTCGAGCTGTCACAATGTGATGTTGATCGAGCTGTCACAATGTGATGTTGGTCGAGCTGTCACAATGTGATGTTGGTCGAGCTGTCACGATGTGATGTTGGCAGAGCTGTCACGATGTGATCTTGATCGAGCTGTCACGATGTGATGTTGGTAGAGCTGTCACGATGTGATGTTGGTCGAGCTGTCACGATGTGATCTTGATCGAGCTGTCACGATGTGATGTTGATAGAGCTGTCACGATGTGATGTTGGTAGAGCTGTCACGATGTGATGTTGGTCGAGCTGTCACGATGTGATGTTGGTCGAGCTGTCACGATGTGATGTTGGTCGAGCTGTCACGATGTGATGTTGGTCGAGCTGTCACGATGTGATGTTGGTAGAGCTGTCACGATGTGATGTTGGTAGAGCTGTCACGATGTGATCTTGATCGAGCTGTCACGATATGATGTTGATAGAGCTGTCACGATGTGATGTTGGTAGAGCTGTCACAATGTGATGTTGGTCGAGCTGTCACGATGTGATGTTGGTCGAGCTGTCACAATGTGATGTTGGTAGAGCTGTCACAATGTGATCTTGATCGAGCTGTCACGATGTGATGTTGGTAGAGCTGTCACGATGTGATGTTGGTAGAGCTGTCACGATGTGATGTTGGTCGAGCTGTCACGATGTGATGTTGGTCGAGCTGTCACGATGTGATGTTGGTCGAGCTGTCACGATGTGATGTTGGTCGAGCTGTCACGATGTGATGTTGGTCGAGCTGTCACGATGTGATGTTGGTCGAGCTGTCACGATGTGATGTTGGTCGAGCTGTCACGATGTGATGTTGGTCGAGCTGTCACGATGTGATGTTGGTCGAGCTGTCACGATGTGATGTTGGTCGAGCTGTCACGATGTGATGTTGGTCGAGCTGTCACGATGTGATGTTGGTCGAGCTGTCACGATGTGATGTTGGTCGAGCTGTCACGATGTGATGTTGATCGAGCTGTCACAATGTGATGTTGGTCGAGCTGTCACGATGTGATGTTGGTAGAGCTGTCACGATGTGATGTTGGTAGAGCTGTCACGATGTGATGTTGGTAGAGCTGTCACGATGTGATGTTGGTCGAGCTGTCACGATGTGATGTTGGTCGAGCTGTCACGATGTGATGTTGGTCGAGCTGTCACGATGTGATGTTGGTCGAGCTGTCACGATGTGATGTTGGTAGAGCTGTCACGATGTGATGTTGGTCGAGCTGTCACGATGTGATGTTGGTAGAGCTGTCACGATGTGATGTTGGTCGAGCTGTCACGATGTGATGTTGGTCGAGCTGTCATAATGTTATGTTGGTCGAGCTGTCACGATGTGATGTTGATCGAGCTGTCACGATGTGATCTTGATCGAGCTGTCACGATGTGATCTTGGTCGAGCTGTCACGATGTGATGTTGCCTTTTATTACCTTTCCTATATAAAAGGTGTTTTCCCTTTTCACAAACACATGTCCAAGACTGAAGATTTTAAAATTCTCCCTTGAATACTGCCTCCCTCCCTCACTCCTATGGGTGGTGGTGGTGCTGTTGTAGAATGATTTGAGAGATCTCTTGTTTTTCTAGGCTGGACACAGACAAGGTATTGGAGAGACCGAGGCAGGGTTCGATCACAGAGATCCAAAAAAGGGAAGTCCTCGCTGACGATGTGAGGTATGGTGCAGACTATTTGCTGTGCTGTCATGGTGGTGGGGTGGGAAGGAACATATGGCACTAAATCATGATGGTCTGCATCATCTGCCCTCTTCATTTGTAAAGGATAAAATTAAATGGAGCTTTTTGTCGCTATTTGCCAACATCGGAATCATTTAACGAGTTATTTAACGGTTCCCAATTGTTACCACCTTCTCGTGGGGTCGGCCAGGGAACATATTTAGCCCAAGGCTTTCCACACACCGAGTGGTCAGGCCTGATGTTTGACTGAGGGTGCCAGTGATAACTTGCCTTCTCCTTGTGAAATACATTACGTGTGGGACCTTTTACATCCACCTATGACCGATGCCGGTAAGAAAGGTCCTCCAGAGTAACGTCCTTGTGATGGATGGAGCAAACGTTTGGTGCCTCACCCTGTATGTAAACACCAGGGTGGCAGTTTAAAGCTGGGTCGAAATTCAAACCCTGGCTACACAGTGCAGAGGAGAGTGTATATACCTCAAAACTGTCCTGCCAGCTCTAACTTGTTACTCGGTAATTCATTTTTAGCTCGCCTGTTCGAAGAACAGCGCTATAGCGATACCCCCGGCGTGAGCGTGAGCGTGAAAATGTTAAAGTTTTTGGTGCAAGTTATTTCCTTTCTTATGTTTTAATCTACCACACTATTTTTTACTGATTACAATATACAAATACATATATTGCTTTAAAATTATTTGGATCAGACTTCACTGCAATGCTTTATTAAAAATACTATTAGACTAGTCTTTTAAAAACGAAAAATGTATAAACGGGCGAGCATTGGGTGGCTTTGACACCAACTCTCCGGTTAGCTCACCTGGAACGTAGTTCCTGAGAGCTGATGGGATGGTGCGTCATCCGTCCATCAGTCTGTCCATCCTTAAACACTTGCAACTTCTTCTCTGAAACAACACACACAATTCCAATGAAACTTGACCACAACCTTCATTACCCGTGACGTAGCAAAGTTTGGTCACGACATTAAAAATTATAATTGGTGCCATAACTGGTTCATTTTGCTGATTCCGTCCCACGTTGACTTCCTCCTCAGTATCATTATTCTCCCAGGTGAGCGCCCAGGGTTATTGCCTCTATTCTTCAATGATTCCATGTACGTCCAGATGTGATCAAATAGTTGAAGAAATCTTATATTTCCAAATGCATGGTACGAGAGAGTTCATAGAACACGATATCCCGCACGGTGTTCAAGTATACACAGGACGGTGTCGCCGTTCGCCGGGGTTATGTTCTTGAAAACGACCGTGAACCGCAAATCCACAAACTTAGGGGGTAATGGGTAAAATAGGGTTTGGGACTTCAACTTCAAAACTTGTCCAAACCATACCCTTAATTAACATGTTTGTTGTGTACTGTTTTTGTGCTTTTTGCTTTCATGAATAAATTATTTATTAAATGAACATAAAATAACGTTTATTTTATTGAGTTATTAAGGTCATCACACTTCGCTTCAACGATAACGATAAATTTGATGCAACAATGCGATGGTGACGATAAAGATGAGTTGATGGAGGTGGAGGGTCTGAGGGGGTCATTGTGTTGACAGCCCTTGTTAATTAGGTGAATAAATGTGGAAAGTAGTTTACCAACCCACGATTGTTTGAACGCATTGACCGTAGTCCACAAACCTTTCCTCAATAGATTCATCATGATAGAGCGAATCCATGAACGGCAAGGCCTCCTGTACTTAAATTTTAATAAAATAATGATTTTAAAGATCGTTGAAGAAAAAAATCCGGAAGTTTAGCACAACTGAAGCAGTCTTGTACACCAACCACCCTTGTACACTGCAATACGATAACGTTGAGTCACAGTTTAGGAGATGGAGGCATTATTGAATACCATCAAGCGCAGTGTCGATCAGCATTGTGTCGCCACATTGGTGGCCTCTTCTTCACCCCGATACATATGCGGCGCCCTCTTATGATGTATAGCATGGTTCTTTGAAGTATTATGAAGGCAATTTGTGTTCTACAGTCTGCAAGTTATATAATTCGATTTAAATGGAAGATTAAAGAGGTTTAAAGTCGTGTAAATAAATTAATTTTGGGTTTTACCACCATTTTCCCCAGTGTTTTTTACATCACGTTATGTAACACGTTAAATTAGTTCTTCGTGCCTGTTGTATGTGTCCATTATGATGTCCGTAAAAGCAGTTAGTTTCCTGTTTGGAATGAACGATTTTCAATTTTGTTTGATACCAGGCAGGCAGATAGGATGTAAATATGATCTCACTCCTCTCTGTGCATGCATGATCGGTTCAAATTCGGAGTCAAAGTACTGTAAAACGGCAAACTCGTCTTCTCATTCATGTTCAAAATATAATATTCAATCTAAATAAGCTGTTCCTCGATCATAAACTGATCGGACAGACATGAACCAATTACTTAACCCCGCTTTTCGTTTCTCGTACGCGGGGTAAATATGGTCATGCAGATTTACAGCTATCTGTTTGTGTTGGAACAGGGAGTTTGATGTAGATAGTACAACTCAAAAACGTACAGCAGGTAAAATAAGAAAAGCACACACAGGTATGCAATTGTAATAACCTGTCCTGTTTACAATCGATTGAGGATACAAACCGTAGGTTTATTGAAGTTAATTTGTTCTTTGCTCGACCTTTGCCAAAACAGATTGGTTTGACAGTTCAGACTTTAGAGCAATTGTAAATGAGAAGAGTTTAACAAGTCGGTGAGGAAGGACACCAGTATCTGGTATAATACAGCTACGAAGGGAAGACGTGCATGCATACTCATACAGACGTCCATACACGTACTACCTTCACGACTGGTTGGAGATGTATCCGTCTGATGATGAGGATGATGATTATTGTGTCTAAATGTATCGATTATAATGATTCAGCTGAAGGGGATGTTTTATTGTTGGTGGTGGTCATGGGGGTAATGGCTTGTACAATCGTGGTTGCAGTATTGGTTTGGTGGCTGGAGACCTGCCAAGCGATGTCGAGGAAGAGTTGCGTACCTTTGTGAGCCGCAGGGTCGCACGTGATGGTCTCTACAGAGGCATCGGCAGTGTTGTGTCATTAACGTTGGGGTAATTCTTTCTCTATATATTTACCATCTCCCCCATCACCTTTATTTAAAATAATAATAATAATAATAATAATAATAATAATAATAATAATAAAATCTTAACTTGCACTTGAAATTTAGCAAATAACTAAAAATATGACGATAATAAATAACCAATGTGCCTGGTGCCAGCAGGAAAAGCAAAATGACAAGGGGAAGAAATAAAAATCAAATGAAATGAGAGGATTGAAAGAACAAAAATAATGATAATTCAGGCCGAAGAGGATGCTTCTGAGAGCGGGTGGCACATTGAAGGAGAGACAAATGATTTCAGCCACAGCTACTTGTAGAACCACTATGCCAGATGATGAGCCTTAAGCATAGTGTAAGAGCTATAGTAGTGTTGGCAGAGAGCGTAAGGTGGTGCAGTGTCTCAGGCAGAAGAGTCTTGAAGACGTTCAAGGCCCGTTGAACCATGACGGTGGTGGTGCCGTCTCATAGAACCTGTGCAGGAGACCCGGAGGAACAAACGGCACATGGCTTGGTACAGTGGGTGCAGACCAGCGAGCCTTGAGAGTGTCGACAGCTTGTAAAATGGTGCAGCCGAATCATAAACTCAGGAAGTGAAATGCCACCAAACATCAACCACCACTTTAAGTCACGGTTGCCAGATGAACCACACACAAATACTGGATGAGACGCCTCTCTCCTCAGTTGTTCAGTCTCTATTGTACCACTGAGACTCCTGTATTCGTCAGCTCTCTCGCTCTCTTTCTCAACTGCTCCCCTGCCAAGTGTCTCAAAATCGAAGTGATCACCAGCCAGTCCTCATGATCCACCCACGATTTGTATTTGAATCAGGCGAGTCGATTCGAGCAATTGTAAGTTTGAACCAGCCATAGCGGGCGGACACACAAATGCACATTCATATGTTCAGCCCATCTGTAGGTTGACAGTTAGTGCTGTTTGAGAGGGAATGTCCAACATAAACTGAAAACAGACGACAAAATAAAATACCACCTACTTGCCCTCTAATACTTACATTGCCTGACCCAATATACAATTACATCATGGAATTATCATAACAACTGTAATATTCATCATTTAACTAGCTCTATACAAGAAAAGCACAATTTTAATACAAAAAATATATTACTGTTAGATTACTTGATGTGAAGAATTCCAGGGTTGTGTGTTTGGCAGTGGAACTGAAGATGTAACTGCTTGCTACTGCTGCTTGTTGGACCAAGAAGAATCGAAAAACAAGAACGGACTGCCAGAAGAGATGTCAGGGAAAAAGGATATGGCCCCTGTGGAGGGAGATGGAGATGAACCAGAAAACTTTCAGCAAACGCGATGCATCGTGAGCACGGGTTATGTGGTCTGCTTCCTCGGTCAAACTGAGAAAACTCTCGAGCTATATCCTTTCAGGTATTTGTATGTTTGCACGACATTGGTAAGCATGAAGGGATCATTAAAAAGGTTGGAACGAAGAGAGTGTGTTGTACAACAGCAAGTACTTGATGTTAAATTTGAACTGTGATGTCATTAAAAGCCAACATGCCGTTGATAATTTCAGTAAAAAGGTCCTTAACCAACTTGCACATTCAGACAAGAGCTGGACAAGTATTCAAAGGGAGTCTGGGCCTACTTGGACAAAGAGGTACGAGTATTTCAGTATACGTTGGATAAAGTTGAGGAAAGATTTATAAATTTGCCCAATCCCTTCTCTTCCCTCACCAGATTGTTTCGCTAAAATGGTGGCAACATACAAGGGTGCTTCAAATTGACGTGGACTATCGTTTAGAAAAGGAAGAGGAATGTGTATAAAGATTAATTTTTGAGATGTGACCGGGATTAGCGATTGCGCTACGGGTGATCGTCGTAGGCCAGCCAAGTGGTAAAGGAGGCCCACATGGAGATTGAATTGAAAGGAACCGAGACTAAAACGACGATGACGATGTATAATTCGAATGCCCCTCCATCATTTGGCTTCACACACTCATTCAAAGAGCGTGCTTATTCAATATAACTTTGCGGGAGGACGATTCGTGAACCAACATTAGCCGTGCAATAATTTGAATAAGCAGGTTTAATAAAGAATAAATCGAAATGGGGGAGGAGGGGGGGGGTCTCGCTTGCTTCAATACGACTGCACGTGACTTCCATCACTTCACTGACGGGTTCAATCAAAAGACAGCATGTTTTACTTCACAAACATGATGCACATCCATCTGTGAGTGTTAATCGGGATGTAAAATGAAGTAAAACATGCAAAAAAAGGATCTTTAATAACACGTAGTTATTGTTATCATGGTTGTTGGTTCTGTTTGTGCTCTCCTCCCATGTTTTCGTAAAGGGTTTTTACTGTCGTAGAAAAATAAACTTTACACACAAATACTTGAGAGGATAGAAAGACAGGAAGAGGGGAGAACGAAACGAAGATGGGTGGACGTAATGCTGATGGGTATGGTACCATGTTCTCTTGGAGGGTGCCCAGGATGTAGCTCATGTGGTTTGTGAGCTGCAGGCTCCTAGCTAAATGTTCCTTCAGGGTGTTAGAGTTGGTTTACGACACGACTTTCCCAGCTCTGGGTCAATGATGTGGCTCTTAGCTCTGCAGCCAAGTTCTCCTCTGCAGCTTTCGAATGACCATCTCTCTCCCTCTGCCACTGTTGATCTTGCGGCACCATTCCATTCCCCCGTCCTGAAAACTCCAATCATTTCATTGGCTCAGACGGCACAAAAATACCAATCAGCACGTCACGCAGACGACATCACGCTTGGTCACTATCGTCTTAGACAAACCCATCAACCCCCTTCTGGTGAAACTACCTAAATCTACGATCACTGCTCACCTCCACTAATTCGCTCCTCTCTTTTTTTTTTTCCTGCCTGTGAAACCAACTTCCACATTCTCTTCAATCTCACTCTTCCCTCCAGGTCTATCAAGACAGCTGTTCACCACCATCTCAGATTGTTCCCAATCCAAAACCATGATCTTTTCTACCCTCATTAACCCACCCTGCCCAAATCCCTCCTTCCAAATTTCCAGTTTTTCTCCTGAGAGTTCCCTTCTCTATCCCTGTTGTCCACCCCGTGCATCCTCTCCTGCCCCAATTCCTCTCCACACCCATTGATTGTCTGCCTCCCTCTATCTTGGCCTTTAACTGCTGTTGGTTCCCCCCCCCCTCTCTGCTATTCCTTTTGTCCTGTTGTGTCCTGATCCATTCTATGTATGAGTATGAGCCCTGACTGTCTCCAAAAAAGAAAAACGAGCTTAATTCAAAGTAAACGAAAGTCCTCATAAAATTTGAACCACCCTCTTACAAAAGCTCATGATCTGGATATTTCTGGCACAAATAAAGTGATACAGCCATGTATGTATTTGTTCCACATGTCAGGCAGATTTATCGAACAAAGAACTCGTCACTTACCTGGAGTCCTGGCTACCCAATGCCATCTTCTATTTACAAAGGGTCGTTGAGGCTGTGCGTGAAGATTCTGCCTTTCTGTTGCATGCTGTAAGTCATCTTGATGCTTTGCTATCAAACGAATGCTACTACTGGCTTGGCCAACTGAATTATTTTCTTTCACCTAAGTTCATCCCAAATTTATCTCAGACAAGTGGAAACAAAACCACAAGTACCAAGAGTGTTGATGTTGACATTTCATCAAGTTTTATATATATATTTATATCCTGTATATATCAGGATTTATTTTAATCAAAACATGTGCACTAGTTAGCTGAAACTTGGTTATCTGGTTATCCTTTTGACCATGGTATTGGTATGGTGTGACAAAATGGGGTGTCGACAGGTCCTTTCTCTTACAATATCATCCCAATTTATTTCACTATTCTGCTGTAGGTTTGGCCTGTTTGGTGTTGCCATCTGAGCACTTAACTCATCATGCCGAGACCCACATACTTTATTTTCTCCATTCTTTAGCTAGACCACATGAAAAAGTAATCTTTATCCATCAACCCAATCGACAATTAAAAATAACCAGACTCAGTGGCATTGTGGTTAGCGTGTCCACTCTGAGTCGGTGAAGTTGGCAGTTTTATTCATCATTCACCATGTACAGTGTGTCGGTGCTGTCGAAGCATTTTCTTTCGAGGGGTTACAATCTTGAACAGGACACCCGAGCTATTAGTGTGCAGGAATTTTATAATTTGTTCAGGGAGTCAGTGATAGCTCACCTACTCTTTGTAAAGAACAGCGTAGGATCTTTAACATCCACCAACTAATCCTGGCGGACGGGATTCCCGTTTAACATCCATCCGAGGGACAGCACACACGATGAATCGCCCTGCATGTGAAAAACCGGGATTGCAATTTATAGCTTGGGCGGGATTCAAACCCAGGTTAGACAGCTTAGAGGCAAGTGTGCGTACCTCCAGGCCA
>NC_140975.1:43331863-43424363 GCF_056783735.1 Eptatretus burgeri
ATCCGTTCCTTCTAGCCGGTACGTCCTTGGCAGTTCCGCTTGGTTGCATCCGAACCGGAAGGGTAGTTGGTACTCTACCGTAGTCGATAGAATGATCCGGTTCGGGCAAGGCGTACCAAGGGCGTGGTTCCCGAGTAGTTGAAACCGCGTGGTTAATTAGGTATCTTGATTCTAGACAGGAGGACCCTATGCCACGCGATTGAGGTATTGGCGTCCACGGTCGGTTAAGCGACCTGCGTGAAAAACCGGAATTATCCGTGAGCGACGGCCTACAATTCCGGGGAGTCTGGTGGGAATCAACGTAAATTCCCCCACCTCGTGGTCGTTCTCGCCACCGTACCCCAGCCTGCAACAATATATTTTTTTTAATGAGTTTTTATGAGTATTTACATTTTTATGGAATGAGTTGAAAACTGTTGATTGTTCATATATATATATATATATATATATATATATATATATATATATATATATATATATATATATATATATATATATATATATATATATATATATATATATATATAATGAGCCTGGTGTTGGCGCAGTGGTTAGGGCACCGGCTTGGGATCTGAAAGGTCCTGAGTTCAAGCCCCGTTGGGCCACTGAATTAATACGCCAGTGGGTTGACTCAGCCTGTCATCCTTCCGAGGTCAGCGAAATGAGTACCAGTATACTGGGCCGGTGTATACCCCTGGTTAAAATAGGTGTACTATATCCCTGTGTCGTAAGAGGCGACCAGGGTTGCGTCAGGAAGGGCATCCGGCGTAAAACATGTGCCAAATCACGATGCGGATCATACGGATGATCCGCTGTGGCGACCCCTAAAGGGAGCAGCCGAAAGAAGAAGAAAAAAAAAAAAATATATATATATATATATATATATATATATATATATATATATATATATATATATATATATATATATATATATATATATATATATATATATATACACAGTAATACCTTGACATACGAGTTTAATTCGTTCTGTGACCGAGCTCGTAACTCGGTTTGCTCGTATATCAAAACAATTCTCCCAATTGAAATTAATTAAAATACCATTAATCAGTTCCAGCCCCCCCCCCAATTTTTTTTAATTCACTTTATAGCAAAACTTAATTGCTACAATTTTTTTTTAATTCCCTTTGCCGTTACACTTAATTGCTACAATTAGCCACTACCGCAGCTTCGAAATAATCGTAACGCCCTTGGCTGGCGTTGTAGCCTTCAACAAATCCTTCTGCTTGAGAATAGTACATCGTTGAAGTACTTCGCTCAAACTCCCTCGCCAACTCGACAACACGCACTCCATGTTCATGTTTTGCAATGATTTAATGCTTCATTTCAAGCGACATCATTCGTTTCTTCTTAAGGCCCAGTCACACCTTGACGTTTTAGCCAGCTTATGCCGATTTTTGGAAAATTTGTTTAAAACGCTGGTACACGTCGAATACGTTTTGGGTAAGTTTTGATAACATTGAGAGCACGATGAAAAACACTGCCATACGTCGTTGTACGCTGGCTTTAAACGTTGTACTTTTCGGTTGTCCTCAAATTTTCCATGCTTGAAATTTTAAGACTTATGCCAGCGTATGACTCACACGTTCCACATAACGCTGGCCATTAGTTGTAGGCACGTCACGCGATCGTTGACACACGTCGACACACGTTACTTGTGAGTTACTCACAAGTCGAAACACGTTGAGGTAATGTTTAGCGTACCCAAAACTTATTTCTAACCTATGAGTTACGTGTTGTACTCACGTTACGCGATCGGTGACACACAGACACACGTCACTTGTAAGGTACTCATAAGTTGAAACACATCAAGGTAATGGTTAGCGTCAGTGTTCCAGACTCCCTGGGGTTTTTTTTTTTTTTTAGTTTTTTTTTTCTTCCTTCCTTCGGTATGATGGTGATTTTGACACTTCGATTTCTAGTGCGGTTATAATATAATATAATTAATAGGCTGCCGCTCAACGATTTAAATCATAACCGCACTGTACACTGAACACTGTCATACCGAAGAAAAAAAAACCCGGGAGTCTGGATCACTGACGCTAACCATTACCTTGACGTGTTTCGACTTATGAGCACCTTTCAAGTAACGTGTGTGGACGTGTGTCAACGATCGCATATCGTGTGTACAACTTATTCCCATCACATGCGGAGCGTGTGTCATACGGCAAGTACGTCGTAAAATTTTCAACATGTTTAAAATTACAAGACGTACTCCACTTACTACGATGTATGATAGCGTACTTTAGCGTTCTATTCACGCATACCAAACTTACCCATACCGTATTCGACGTGCCCCAGCATTTTAGACGCATTTTTCAGAGGTCGGCATACGCTGGCAAGATCGCCAAGGTGTGACTGCGATGTTGACACTTCCATTTCTGCGGCGGTTATGATATGAATCGTTGTGCGTCAGCCTTTTCATAACCTACGCCACGTCATCATCGGCGATGCGTGCAGCGCGCTATGCATAAGTTAGACTATCGTTGGGCATAGGTTGTGAAGGCCGACAACAGGTTCAGCATTCGTTGGTATAAGTTATCTATAACACAACGAAATGTTCTGTGTCCGTTACTAATACGTTATACATAAGACCAAGTCGTTATGAATACGTCCGAATCTTTAAAAAAAAACATCAAAAGTTCAACGTAAGCCAGCGTTTTACATACATTTTAATACGTTGCCATTGCTGGCTAAAACGTCAAGGTGTGACTGGGCCTTTAGCACTGTCCTTTGCAGTTACTTTTTCAGGACTCATGGTTGAGTTACAACAAAGAAATTTGGCAAAATAACTGCACCAATGAAAAAACAAGAGCTAAACACAACACAGATAACTGCAGTACGACCCTACTCAACGAGATAACCAAGAGAACTGAACGAGTGAGTGGCAGGAGATGCGTGAAAAGGCGGGAGAAAAAAAAAAACAAAAAACAGCTCGCTCCACTCGTAACTCGGATCTAGATTCGTAACACAAAGCAAAAAATCGTCCAAGCAACGGCTCGTAACTCGGAATACTCGTAAGTTCGTGCATTCGTATGTCAAGGTATTACTGTATATATATATATATATATTTCGGCACGCCCCTTTCTTTGTTCCACCATCAGATTTTTGTTCCTGCATGAAATGAAACAAGCTTTGGAACACATATACTAATGATATTATTGTCTTCCTAAAGGCCCTGTCACACCTTGACGATTTAGCCAGCGTATGCCGACGTATGAAAAATTTGTCTAAAATGCTGGCACACGTCGAATACGTTATGTGTAAGTTTTGTGTACGTTAAGAGCACGCTGGCATACGTCGTAGTACGCTGGCATACGTCGAAAAATTTTCAACATGCTGAAAATTTGTCGACGTACTCGGCGTACTACGACGTATGCCAGCGTGCTTCAGCGTGCTCTTAACGTATACAAAACTTACCCACAACGTATTCGACGTGTACCAGCGTATTCGGCAAATTTTTCATGCGTCGGCATATTCTGGCTAAAACGTCAAGGTGTGACAGCGGCTTTAAGAGGCCCCTCAAAATTCGTTTTGATGCATTTTCACAAACTCCAACCGATTCCATCCAAATTCAGTACGATTATGGCTTTTGGTCCAACTTAGGTCATTGGCTATAAATTTTTTCCAGAACACTTCCGATATTCGAAAAAAATCGATAAATCGATATCCCTTATGGGATTTTCCATTCAAATCCACTCAAGTTTAAGGCCGAGGGGGGACGCAAATTTCCACTTTGCCCCGGGTGCTGTTTACCTCCGCTACGCCAAGCTGTTAGGGTTAGTGTTAGGGTTAGTTTTAGTGTTAGGGTTAGCTACACTAACCCTAACCCTAACCCTAACAGCTATTCAGGAAATTTGCAAGAAAGCTCGGGCAACGCCGGGCTTGACTATGAGTATATATATATATATATATATATATATATATATATATATATATATATATATATATATATATATATATATATATATATATATATATATATATATATATATATGAACAATCAACAGTTTTCAACTCATTCCATCCAGCAGTTCAATGCATTGAAGTCAAACACACAAATGGAAACTCAAATTGTATATCATATGATTTCTGCAATGTTCACCATTTTCACACAAATATTCAAAATGATCGAGAGGTAAACATTGCTGGTCATGTCAGAGGAAATTTGCAGTTCTGTGGTTGAGTGGGTGAAGCTTCATTGCATTTCCCTTTCCGGTGTGGGTTTGATTTCCATGGCTGCTCAGCTGGACATGCAATGGCAAAACACCCAGTGTATACCTTGCCTTCAAACCACTTCAGCGGAACTGACACCTTGTGGTGGAGTAAGGTCATGTTGGATCTATGGATGGAATTGGGGAAAAAATTCTGATTGACCATCTTCTCTCTCTTCCATATTCTCAAAGCTCAAACAAAATTATTGGCACCCATGGTTGATGGTGTGTATTCAACAGAGGCTGTGATCGGTGAACACAGAGTGACATAGCAGTTGTTGTGTACCGCTGAGCTTCTGCAGTCGTGCTGATATTGTGGAATTTGGCAGATTCGTGCAGACTAGTACCCTGGAGGGTGTGGGAGGGGAACGACTTGTTGCGACAGCTCTCAAACGCCAAGCTATCATGGTGGATTGCAGTGAAGAGAAACCACGCTTCAAGAATGCAGGTATGTGTTGCCGCTCCACAATTCCCATCAGAATCTCTTTAACTTCCCCTCCCACTCTTCTGCCTGCCCCCCTCCCCTTATGCCACCTGAGCCTTCTCTTGCTCCCTTAATCTTCCCTACCTACTTTTGGCTCACGATCTTCATTCTTCACCCTCCACATCACTGCCTCTGGTCCTGCAGGAGTGAACAAGTTCTGTGAGGCTTGGGCTGAAGCATTGGTGCGAGGCCTGGACACAGGTAGCCTGTTTGTGCTCCGACAAATCCTGGAAAACTTCAAGCTGAAGGTGCGACTTCAAATAAAACAACACAGTGGTGCTATATCAGTTCCCCAGATCACAAGAAAGATACCTCTAACGCAGCAATTATATTTCCACAAAGTTCTTCCATTTGGTGGTGATGAATGTTGTTCATTTAATGGAGGTAAACCAACAATTGTTTCTCTCCCATATGGGAGGATCAGGAGTGCCCATGATTGTGTTGTGCATGTTTCCGTAGCTGATAATATACTCTGAACAGATCGCTCTTCCATTGCATGGGGGTTGCCAAAGCAGCCTTCAGTCAAGTCAGAAATTTGGAATTTGGTGAGGCACACAATGGTCTCTCCTTTTCGAACGGTACTATGGGATATTTCAAGTCGACATGTGAGTGCGAGTAAACAGAGCTGTCAACTTGACATCCCCTCTGAAACATGGCACAGCAGTATGTGAAAAATCAGGGTAAGGGTTTTATAGGGGGGTTGGTAATTAAACCCAGAAAGGTGGTTAGAACATCCACTCCGAGTATGGGATGTCGGTGGTTGGATTCCAAGCCTGGTAGAGCCATACCAAAGACTTCAGAAATGATACACGCTGCTTGCTTGCTTGACACTCGGCATTTAGTGGATAGAGCATGCACAAAGAACTATAAGTTTACTGAGGTATCCTGCCAATCACATTTGAATGAAGCAAAAGGTTGTTTATAATTCATTTAGTTGCAGTAGTGGTGGTTTTCATATTGAGTACTTTGTTTCTTTGACTTTGGATCATCAACGTTATAGCAAAGTTGAATTGCCAGTCAACGTTTGCTCGAAGAAATGCCATTCAGAATAGGTGAACATAATCTGTTGTGGAACTCTGACACACATCACCTTTTGTTGAAAGTACTTGCAAATTCACCACCAGTTTGTGCACTTTGTTTTCCACTTGCCTCAATCAATTTGCCCACATTCACAGCACCAAACATGACGTTTCTCAATCTCGAAGAAAACATTTATCATAATAGTAAACAAAAACATACGTACCTGCACAAGTTTTGGTATGACGCAGCAATCTGCAGTGCCGTTGCAAATCAAAGATGCATCATGGTCTCATGATGTTCTGCTCATCCACCGACAGCTGCAGTCTTAGCAAAATCTGCTGTGCATTTATCAACACAAGGAAACTAAGCTCGAGTTAGAACTGCATGCTGGTCCTTCCTTCCTTTCATCTATCTATCTATCTATATATATATATATCTCTCTCTCTCTCTCTCTCTCTCTCTCTCTCTCTCTCTCTCTCTCTCTCTCTCTCTCTCTCTCTCTCTCTCTCTCTCTCTCTCTCTCTCTCTCTCTCTCTCTCTCTCTCTCTCTCTCTCTCTCTCTCTCTCTCTCTCTCTCTCTCTCTCTCTCTCTCTCTCTCTCTCTCTCTCTCTCTCTCTCTCTCTCTCCCCTTCCCTTTTTCAGGCTATACAGGACATCAACACGTTCCAACGGTTGCTGCGCCGAGCTGAGTCGGACCATTACGCCCTCTACCGTTGCCTCCATTTCCTGCGCAGCTGTGGGAATGGCGCTGCCCTGCTTCTCGCGCCGAGCGGGGGCTCCTCCGGTAGCGAGGATGCGCGCCTCGTGCTGCAGGTCTTGGAAGAGTTTGCACAGGAAAATGGCGAGGAGTTGTGAGCGTCATTGGTGGAATAAGTGTGAGGAAATTGTTGCAGAGATATAAAAACACTAGGCCATTTGCACTTGCCACTTGAACTGCAAAGTAATGTAAAATGTGGGGGGGGGGGGGAACTGCTGTTGTCAAACTAATTTTACCAGAAAGTTGGAAAGTGAAGCGGAGTTGTTGTTTTGTGGGCGGGGGGGGGGGAGGTAGGGGTGGAGGGCTTTTTGGAAACAATCTTGCTGTTATTTTTGTCTCCGTTGCTGTAAAATACAGAGGATTTTAACTGTTTGCAGAAAGCAGTATTTTGTTACGGTTGCAATCCAGTGGTGAATTGCATCATCAATGTGTGCAGTTAACTGACAATTCTGCATCGTCTAGTATTGGCTGGTGGACGTTAAATATCCCACGTTGGTTAGGCCATTGGTTCTTAACGTTTTACCACCACGCCCCCTCTAGGAGTTGGTCCTTGCCTCCACCCCCCCCTTCATCTTCAACCAAATGATTAAAAAATCCCTCTTGAATTAAAAGGAAAAACTGAAAAAATTTGTTTTTAGTTTTTTTTATTGAACAAATAATTCTGTTTCAGCAACATTCATATACACAGCATATTTAAAGAGACATTTGATATTGCTTCTTAGCTACTAGATGTTGAATGCGTGGTCGAATGCCAGAGAGAGCACAACGCAAGTCCCCTTCAACGTTGAGCTTGTTTCTGTACTTGATCTTGACAGCAACGAGCGTGGAAAATGCAGCTTCACAAAGATACTGTTGCGGGCCGGGGGTCGGGTGAGAAGACCACTGGGTGGGGGAAGCTATGTCTATTCCCACCAGACTCCCCGGAATTGTAGGCCGTGGCACACGGATAATTCCGTGACATGGTGGGTCGCTTAACCGACTGTGGACGCCAAGAACTCAACCGCGTGACCTTGGGTCCTCCCATCTATGGGTTAATCGGGTTACCTAATTAATCACTTGATTTAATTACTGGGGAACACGCCCTCGGTACACCTTGTCCGAACCGGGTCACTCTATCGGATCGCTTTTCCGGATCGGATGCAGCTGAGTGACACTGTCAAGGACGTACCGGCTAAAAGGAACGGATCATTGGGAATAAAGTCTCGGCTTAACTTGGATTCGGATCAGGCTGGATCAATCGAAGAAAATACGAAAACGAGCAGGGAACATTCCTTATAATAATAAATTATTTACAAGCAGGCGAGGAAAGATATGTGGCACAGTGAAGATTTATTGGGGTGTGTTGTGCAGAGATAGAAAGAAGCGTGTGATGTGACAATAAACAGGAAACTTACAAAAGGGGACACAGAGCAGACTTAACGTGGAAATAATAACAATGATAACAATCTTCTAGAGTCTTACTTAAGCAGACAGGCGCCAGCACACACACACACACACACACACACACACACACGCTCACACAGACACAGAACCCGATGAAGAGGGAGTTTTGCAACCGGGAGGGGGGGGGGTTGAGGCTATGATCTTGGTACCTGTGCGCCCGATAGCACGACGTGCCACCAATACATTTTGGGGGGGATGCTCCGGGGTGCAGTACCCGACAGTGGGTACATTGCCTCTGGCCCAAGCCGCACTTGTGGAGACTGTGCTCGTGAAGGAGGAGCTTGAGTGGAGAAGGGGCGGAGTCCAGAGGGCGAGAGTGGAGCAGTAGGAGGGGTCAGGTAGGCGGGTGGGGTCGACATGTTGTGGGCGGAGACGAGGAGGTGGAGTCGAGGAGCAGGAGGCGGGTCGTGGCGGTGTTGACGTGGGTGGAGATTAGGAGCGGAGTTGAGGAGCAGGAAAATACAGACCGACTGCCCCGACCTTTATGGGCCCACAGCTCGGGGGCAGGGGCCCTGCCCAATCCAAACGTCATCACCCGAATCGGGCGCTCCAATTGGCCTCGACTCCTCACATGGCCCGCCAGCTTGGGCTGGAAACCGCCTCACTGTTTCCGTCAAGGCCATCTCAAACAGCGGCAATATTGCGCTCCGACCCCACGAGATTACATGAATCACCCACACCGAAATTATCACGCGAATCATCCCGCAAAAACCCCCGGGCAGCCGGTCGAGGGTCCCGCATGCCCGCTCGACCAGCGTCGATCAACGCGTTCGTTCCGCGCACGCCATCGTGGCCTGCGCTGTACATTCCCTGGCTCGATCGCAGCCTCGCTGGCCGCAGAGACGAGAAGACATTCACCATCCATGGAAAATCCACCGCTGCCAGCGAGGACCGAAGGTACATCGCCATGGATAAATCCATGCACGTTTCACGAGCGGCGTACGTGTTTGCTTTCGAGCACATTCCGTACAGTGCGTGCGGTTCCGCCATTATGCACGTGGCCAGCGCTCGCGTTCACACGACTCCGCTAGTGTGTGCACGGGGCGAACACCAACATGCGTCGGGTATTGAGGTTAAAAAAAAGAACAAGCCGCTTCTACCCGCACACTCGTATCCTGCCCAACATGGCGTGGAGTCGGCTTTATTGGCCTCTGTACGTGTTTCGTGCAGCGTGGGCGTCGTGCTGGCCATGTTTCCCGTGCCGTGAAAAACACCATTCGTGCAGCCTCTTAAGAGGTATTTACTTGCATGCCTTTCTAATGCAATCGGCAATTCTCCCCAGACCATCGGAAGCTCGAGTCGACAATCCCGTATTGCCAAGCACACATCACTCGCCGGGTTTAGGGCTCGCCCGGGAATGAGAATCTCTGGGCAGCGGATCCCTCACCGCGGCGCCGCACGCGCTGTTTCCAAGGCTCACGTGGCTGATTTACCTCAGGAATAATCAGAAAAGAAGAAGAGTGGGGATGAAATGAAGGAGGAAAATGATTTAAGCAACCCGAGCTATTAGATCATCGCAACGCACTCCCTTGTTGTCCCGCTAAACAAAAGGAAGGGGACTATCTAAACGTATAATAATGGAATAACTGTCTTGGGACACCTATCTGTTGTATGCATGCGGTTCCGAGAACCGCAAAAATACGTTGATCCAAACATTTGCAGAATCCGAAGAGCTTAATGTGAGATCAAAAGGTAAACAGGAAGGCAAGTGACGCAGAATGTCTCTAGATCAAGTTTTTTGAAGTCTTCTTCAGCCGAGAAGTTGAACTTTAACATAAGAAACTCCTCTTGCACTTTGTCTGAAATATCAGCTACTTCACATTGAAATAGGTTCCTAATGAATTTCCAGGCTTCGCGCTTCTCATCTATATCCGGAAAGTATCCGATGAATTCTGCTTTCAATTCAGTCAGATGAGTAATTCTTTGTTTCTTGAACTCAGAATCAAGGTGACTGTGAATGAGAGCAGAATCCAAGTTAGCAAAACTGGCTGTATTTCCATCCTGAATTCGACATTTCCAGAGGTCGAGTTTGGCCATGAAGGCTCGAATGACATCATGATGCATGATTATGTTGATGTTTTTCCCTTGGAGTTTGAGGTTGATGGCATTCAGGGCTTCAAAGATGTCCACCAGGTAAGCCAGAGACAGCAAAAATCCTTCGGATTGGAACTTGTCATGGAGATCTGCTTTCTCCTGTGAATCTATAAATGTTGCCACTTCTTGTCGTGGTTCATAAAGCCCTCCACGCATGTTTCCCTTCGAAAGCCATCATACATTTGTGTGGAAATGTGAGGCTTGATGTTCAGAATCCATATCCACACACAGCTGTTTGAAGAGGTGACTGTTTAAGGCTCCAGCTTTGATGAAGTTGACTACCTTGATAGCCATGTTCATGACATCCCTCATTTCAGCAGGTAGAGTTCTGGATGCTAAGGCTTCACAATGAAGGATGCAGTGCGTACCTATAGCAGATGGACTTTTTCTTTCACTATTGTTCTGAAACCAGATTGCAAACGAAGCATGGCTGGAGCTCCATCAGTACACACCCCTACCAGCGAGTCCCACGAAAGTTGATTTTCCTGGAAGAAGTTTGATACCACTTGAAAAATATCTGTTGCGGTTATATAACTTCCCATGGGATGGCAGAAGAGCATTTCCTCTTTTACACGATTGCTTGACACGAAACGAGCATACATCAGGAGCTGAGAACACTGAGCAGCATCAGTTGTTTCGTCCAACTGGATGGCAAATACAGGAGAAGCTCTTACTTGGTCGATAACTTGATCTTTGATGTCTTGAGACATTTCATCGATCCTTCCCTTGATGGTATCGTTTGATAGAGAGATTTGGGAAAGCTTGTTTGCACTATCCTTCCCCAGAACGAGCTCTGCTGCACGCAGTACACTTGGTTTTATGAGAGTCTCTCCGATGTTGTGGCTCTTTTTGCTCTTTGCAATCAACATGGCGATCTCATAGGAAGCCTCAACAACCTTTGAAGTCTGTTGTCGAAATTCTCCAGTGCAGTCCATCTTAACTTGTTTGAAGGACTGTCTTTTTGTTTCAATGAATGCCTTGGGTTTGGCAGCTAGAGCAGGATGCATTGTCTTCAAGTGGCGTTCCAAGCGTGTGGGCCGCATACCATCATTGCTCAGAGTGTTGGAGCATATTACGCACCGGGGTACCTCTGTGTCACCCTTTTGGAGGGACACAAATCCAAATCGAATATATTCGTCAAGATACTTCTGCTTTTTTGCACTCATTGGAAATTATTTACTTTGATATGGTACTGCAAATCTCTGAAAAATATATATTTAAATATTAAAATTCAATAAATGTGAAATTTTAACACAGAAAAAGGTAGGCCTCGTAGCGAATAGAAAACAAAATTTATTAAAGGCGATACTTTTGTTTTTTTTTATGTTCATCACGATATTATGCAAACACTTGTTAAGAGAATTCTAAAAATAATTAGAGAAATTCCTACTTTTTTCTCTGGGCTCGCGCCCCCTCTGGAAATTACTCACGCCCCCCTAGGTTAAGACCCAATGGCTTAGTCCATTGTATGCCAGCACCCTGGCCAAATTCCAAGTTGTTTCCTGAAAGTGCAAGGGGGCACTGTATCATCGGCACAGTTATGCCACGGCGATGATGTAACCTACGGGACCAATTCATAATCAAATCTCCGTTCAACATTCTTTGCTTGATGGGTTCACACCTATTAGTCAGCATGCAATTGAAAAACTCATGGTTTCATTGAGCCAAAGGCCCATCAAGAAGCCTGCACAATGGTTGCCAACTTACGTTTTCCAGATTTGGCAGCATCATGGTTTGAGCGAGTGTCCGCTATGAGTCTGGGAGGTCTGTGGTTGAAACCCTGCTAGGTTCAAAATACATCCAGGATAGAGTGAAGTTTTGCCCATGAAAGGTCCGAAAGAGTCCTCCAAAACATAAGTGGGGATGAAAAAAAGATTGAAGAGGCGGGGGGATAAATAAATAAAATCAGCTCTGTAAGTTTTTGCCTGCTACCTTGTAAATTTTGGTTCTTGGATGCAAGTAAAGCTTGACAATCTCTATTGATCATGGATGTCCTCAAAATTGGCAGTCTGGGCCAAAACCAGATTTTTCACTTATCGGTACCACCTAAGCCGGCAAAATCTCGTGTTTTTTTTTTTTGAAAAGGTCCATACCTTGGGGTGGTAAATTGACATGATGCCATTGCAGCTTAGTGGTAGAAATCCAAGATGGTGTCCAAAATGGTCATCATTTTGACCCAAGCTTAGGTAATGCAAGATAACATTCTAGTTAATACTTAAATCTGGCCAAATCAATTCTCATATTAAAGACGAGCAAATACAATCTGTCACTTTAGTGGTGGGTATATTAAAGAGGGGGAGGGAAGAGAGGGAGAGGATGGAGGGAGGGGAAAGAGCAAGGAAGCTGTGGGGGGGGGGGAGAGCGACGCCTCACCAAATTTGGCTATATACTGCAGGAGGGAGGGGTGTCAGGAGGGGTTGAGAAAGAGAGAGAGGGGGGTGGGTGGAGGAGGAAAAAAAAAATATAGAAAGGTGAGGGGTGGAGGTTGGGTTCGAAAAGAGAATGATATGTTATGCTTCATGACTGAACACAAAAAATAAAGAACTCATGACAGAACAGCTGTACATACAACACAACAGAGTTTGAAAAGTTAACCGCTGGCACATCTGCAAAAACTTTAATATCCCAGTTCCAGAAAATATGTGGGAACATGAACCAAAAGTAATCACTGAAAACATGGAAGTACCGCTCACGTACGACCTTATTATCCCATCGAGCATGAACATCGAAAACAAAGCAGTGCAACCAGATAACATACTTGGGTACAAAAAAGAGAAGGCATTGTTAATTGAGGTGTTAACAGCAGTGATTTTTGGACAAACCAATGCAGAAATCAAGAAAATGATCAAATACCAAGACCTCAATAATGAAGTGAAAAGATCCTGGAAGCTGAAGAATGCCAAAGTTGTACCAGTGATAACTGTAGCTACAGGAATGATGACAAAGAACCTCGCAGACATATTAACCAGAGAGTTGGTGTCAAAGCCACCCAATGTTCACCTGTTTATACATTTATCGTTTTTAAAAGACAAGTCTAATAATATTTTTCATAAAGCATTGCAGTGAAGTCTGATCCAAATAATTTTAAAGCAATATATGTATTTGTATATTGTAATCAGTAAACTAGTACACATATTAAATGAATGACAAGCGTCTAGTATAAACAGGCGAGCATTGGGTGGCTTTGACACCATCTTAGGTTGAAATTTAATTTAAAAAAAATCATTTGTTAATTTAAACTTTACTGCACCAATAGTATACCCCAAAGGAACCTCCATGCCAAATATCAGCATCCTAGTACACATATTAAATGAATGGCAAGCGTCTAGTATAAACAGGCGAGCATTGGGTGGCTTTGACACCATCTTAGGTTGAAATTTAATTTTATTTTTTTTAAATCATGTGTTAATTTAAACTTCACTACACCAATAGTATACCCCAAAGGAACCTTCATGCCAAATATCAGCATCCTAGTACACATATTAAATGAATGGCAAGCGTCTAGTATAAACAGGCGAGCATTGGGTGGCTTTGACACCATCTTAGGTTGAAATTTAATTTTATTTTTTTTAAATCATGTGTTAATTTAAACTTCACTACACCAATAGTATACCCCAAAGGAACCTCCATGCCAAATATCAGCATCCTAGTACACATATTAAATGAATGGCAAGCGTCTAGTATAAACAGGCGAGCATTGGGTGGCTTTGACACCATCTTAGGTTGAAATTTAATTTAAAAAAAAAATCATTTGTTCATTTAAACTTCACGACATCAATAGTATACCCCAAAGGAACCTCCATGCCAAATATCAGCATCCAAGTACACATATTAAATGAATGGCAAGCTTCTAAAAAATAACTTGCACCAAAAACTTTAACGTTGATGTGCTACAAAAAAGTTAAGTTCAAAACAGGTCAAAAATTTGAAATTATTTTTAAATTTCAACTTCACTACATCAATAATACACCCCAAAGGAACCTCCATGCTAAATATCAGCATCCTAGTACACATATTAAATGAATGGCAAGCTTCTAAAATAACTTGCACCAAAACCTTTAGCATTTTCACGCTCACGCCGGGGGTATCGCTATAGCTCTCTGTTCTTCGAACAGGCAAGCTAAAAACCATCCCTGGGAATATTGTTACGAATCTGGAAGCTTACTGCACTCGACATTCAGGTCCTTATAGAACAGTTAGGGTAATTACGTGTTTCTAGTTAGGGTCCTGTCCCAAGTCTAATGGGAATTAGATGTTCATGCGCTGCAGAGTTATTTTGATAGTTAGGATTTTTACATAAACGACAACAACACCTACATTCACTTTCACACGACAACACTCTGCTCATGGCATTCTTCGCGTGCTCACCAGCAAGCGCGCACGTGGGTGGAGTCTACCAAAGAGATGGCGTCCCTCTTTGGCCAATCGGCAAGGAGCGGGCGTCTCACCCACACCGTTTCCGACTTGACACCATCGCCATTACGCACGTGGCTGAAGGCGAGGTGGGCGGAGCCACAAATGCCTCCGATCGGGACTCCGCCCAGAAGGGTGGGAGTTGCCCCACTTACTGTGGGCCTGTCCAATGGAGGACGCCAGGGAATCGTGCGATGGGTCCGACCAATGAGAAGGCAAGTGGCCAGGAGAAGAAGCCCCTCCCTCCTGAGGAGAAAGTGTGGTTGTCTGGACCAGCGAGTAGAGAGACGGTGTGCTCGTGGCAGGAGCGTTCGCGAGACAGAGTGATCGGGGCGTTCTGTCTGGTGCGGAGAACGTCAAGGTCACGTCACCTGGTCGCCTTGTCAGCCTCATCGCCTGGTTGTCTCGTCTTGCTTGCCGGCATTCTGTCTGGTCCACCTTCGCACTGGCTGGCGTCCATCATTGCATTGTGTTGCGGGTTCGAGTCCTGCCGAACTGGATCATCGAAAAGCACACGAGGCGGGGAGGTGCGAGACAGGTTCTTCCATTTGGCTCACCTTCCCTCCCGAGCTGAAGGGCCGAATAAAGACCGCGGCCATCACTTCTTTTGGGTATGTGTGTGTGTGTGTGTTTTTGTGTGTGTGTGTGTGTGTGTGTGTGTGTGTGTGTGTGTTTGTGTGTTTGTGTGTTTGTGTGTGTGTGTGTGTGTGTGTGTCTGTGGGCCCGTCTACAAGTAAAATTATTAAAGTGCCTTGTACATACTTGCATTTCTTTTAGTCGGTTTAACTCTGCTGCTCGTGTGTTCCCTTCCCTCCCCATTATAAATAAATCCCCGGTTAAATGTATCAGCTCGTTTCTGTGTTTTCTTCATTGGTGAAGCACGGTGCGTGTTGGTGGATTAAAAAGGCCGTTGCTGCCATAGTTGTGCATTTGGATCGACGGGACCTCGGTAACCATCCGCTCGGGTTACGCACGGGTCGAGCACAGTAACGGCTCGTCCCGTTCGAGCTCCGTCAAGGGTGTGAATTCCTCGGTAGTTCGTCACGTGGGCCTCTAGGTATTTTGAAGTTTGGCAAATAACCCTGTCCCACGCGGTTGAATTATTGACGATTCACGGTCCTGTAAGAGACCCGTACCTTCGGAGTTATCGGAAAGGTACGATCTAGATTCCGGATGTTTGGTGGAGCCGACTATACTGTTCCATCTAGCAGTCGTGCTCGCCGATACCCGGCCCACAACAATATTACTTCAAATGAACTACAGTTGGAAGCTATCTGGGGCTCAGTGACGATCCTGAAGAGAGCCCCCAGCACAAAACTTTGAGAACAGAAAACTTCACAGCTTGGTCCATGAATCGTGACCCCTTACGGAAATGAAGGTGGATACTTTGAGCCTGCCCTGGGAGGACTCCATTCCATATTCTGAAACCTGCATATGTAGATACCAATCGACACGTGCACACGCGCGCGCGCACACACGCACACACACACACACACACACACACACACACACACACACACACACACACACACACACACACACACACACACACACACACACTGAGACCTGGGGCATGAGCATTTAAAACCCACGCTATCTTCCTGGCAAAGGTCTGCCTGCATGCATGCTTGTACATTCAGCGACCTTTTTTCAATTTTCAATATAATAAGTGCAAAACTGTTTGAGAAATAGCCATGTGTAATTCACAAAATTCCCCATTGGTGTATAATGGGCGATAATATAAAGTGATGCAGAATCCAGATCCTGATCTTGAACATCACCAAAAGTCACAGATCTTTTTGCACTGTGGATTTCTATCAGATGTTAAAATTTCATCCAAATCGGTTAAGAATTGTGACCTGTAGAACGAATAGAATTTTTTTTAAATCATGCCAATAGCTAAAAACTTTGACGTCATACGCTTGCGAAAACTGTGCATAATTTGTAGTAACATGCATTTTAAAACATTTAGATATTCCATTGAAGTTTGTTTTGGCGTCAACAGGAAGTCGCTATGATTTCCGGTCACTGAGTTATGTCCCAAAAATGTGTTTTCACGTTGTGTGACGTCACGTCGCGACGTCGAGTCCGATTAAGACGGGGTTTGGACGCAGACCGTCTCAGGTGGATTGCCTATCAGGTGTAAAAATTTAAGAACGACTGGTCCAGCCATTTGGGCTGTAGACGACCGGACAAACAAACAAACCAACAAACCAACAAACAAACTTGACAAAATTGAAGATTTCGCCAAGTAACAAACCGGACGATTACAATATCCCGCTCCCTCCCTCCGGGGGCAGGATAATAAAACCTGTCATCAGACAGGAAACCCAGATATTGGGTTTAAAATCTTGTCTTTACTTGAAGCATAGAGACCTTTGTACAATGTAACTTTTCTCGATTTTGGACATTTGTCTCCAAGTAAAGGTTAAGTTTGATGTGAACACAGACTTGTGGCCCCACCATTTTATCTGTTCAACAGCAGCCTTGTTTTGACGAAAACTGCAACAGACATTCCCGAGAGGCTTTTTACGGACAGGTGAAGGAGGTTCAGTTTTCACCCCTTTCTGTCTGTTTGTCTGTCTGTGTGGAGGATATCTCAAAAAGTTGAGGACGGATCCAGATGAAATTTGGTGGACAGGTTCGGTGTGTGACAAGGATGAACCGATTAGATTTTGATGAAGATCCGGATCCGACTACTAGAATTTTAAAAGTGATTCTTCACCATTGAGAGATAGCGATAAAAATGGTATATAGCACGATATCTCAAAAAAGTTGTGGACGGATTCAGATGAAATTTGGTGGACAGGTTGGGTGTGTGGCAAAGTCGAATTGATTCGATTTAGGTGAAGATCCGAATCCGGATCTGGATACGAGAATTATTTAATTTTTAAAGTGATTCTTCACCATTGAGAGATAGGGCCAAAAACGATGTAGTACGGTACAAGCATGATATTTCAAAAATGTATTAGGCCCGGTATGTTCTCTTGGATCAGGCATTATGTGGCAGAGGTATGCGCTCTACCGAGTGCCCTTCCAGTTTGCATCTGGAATGGGAAGACAAAGTGCAGGATAATCAATTTTCTGTTTACAAAAGTACGAACCTTGGATCTGGGGTGCCATTGTTTGAATGGATGTGCCTGTGGACTGGAACATATATAATGAATGGAGCTGAAGTTTTTTGTGCAACCATGGTGGACCTTTTAACACATGACCTCCGTCAGACCATCAGCAAGCCCAGCGGTGAGAAACAAATGAGAGGCGCATCGGTAGCAAAAGGCAGACATCACGAGATTTTAATGTGAACGTTAAAATGCGGCGATGCGCGTTTGCATAATGTGAAAATGAGACCAGGCACAGAAATCTTAAGCACGATGCGGCAACATTCATCTCAAACGTCGTTAGCACGAAGGCACCGGTCGGTGCGGAACTGTCAGACCCGTGGGAGGCCAGGTCACGAGACATGAAGCATTCGCAGCAAGATGTCACGAATTATGGAAGAGAACAACCCGGCAATGCAAAGATCGTTCTCCCTCCCCCTCAGCTGCACCGCACAGTCTGCCCACAGTCTTCTCTCACGTCTTGCACTGTGCGGCCGTTTCATGTAATCGTAACAAACCCAAACACGTTTTAATTTCCCAGCCACGAATGAAGTTGGCATTCTGCGTGTTACTCAAGGCAAGTAGCAAATAAAAACGAAGGAAGTCATTTAATATATACATATATACACGTAAATATTCTGCTCAATGGTATCTCAAAAAAATAAATATATAAATTACATGCTATATCAATTGGAGGACGAAAACCCAAGAGGCATTTTGCGGCACCACCACGTTCCGTGCTGGCTCTTTGTCTGACCGACGTCATGTGACATTTGTCTGTCAGTACGACAACCAGCGTTTGGACACCTTTATCGCTCACATGCTGATAATGTCGTACGCCCGCTCAAGAACAGCAAGAGCGACTAATGACAGATCAATGGCACTGGATGTCAAGTACCATTCCTATATTTTGGTAACGTCACTGAAGCAACAGGGGACATCACGAATGTTTTGATAAATCTGAAGGTACAATTTCTTGCAAAATAGCACCATTCATCGCTTCTTCGGAGGAAGTTCGCTCGAGGAATGGTGGGAATGCTGCCTTTTGGAGCCATCTGTTCCTAACGATGATTGGGGGGGGGGGGGGGAAATGGGAGAGTGGAGTTAATTCTGAAAAATAAAATTGAGAGATGGGAGAGAGTAGGAAATTTTTAGGAGGAAGGGGAAAAGGTGAGGTCATTCACGAGATACGAGAATAAGGGGGAGTTGTAGGAGGAAGTTGAGTGACGGGATGCAAACTCAAAAAATAATCACACGTTCCTTGTGCACATGATAAATAGGTATCACTTTGTTTGTTTTGTTTTTTTTTTAAACAATGATAAAGGCCTGCTATTTGGAACATTTCAGTAAAAAGGTGTTTACTCGACTATCCCAAGGAGATGGAAAGAAAAACAGCTTTCTCAACGTAAGATGGCAATTTACCAAAAGCCTTTGCTCTCGAGGAAAATGCACACGGCTGCGCTCCGTAAAATGCCTGCATACACCGCACAACGTTTCCGCAACTTTCTCTTGCAGCGACAAAAAGTTGCAAATGCATTATGAGAGATGAGAAATTTTAGCAGGTTGCCAAAACTTTTCACATAACATTTCTGACCTTACAGCCTGATCCAATCCGCTTGCCGGACGATATCATGCAAGCAATTAAATCACAAAAAGAAAAAAAGCCACGCAATCTCGGCATAAAGTTTCAAAAAAGGATGTGCTTATTGTTACGAAACGTTGCGTTGTGTACACAGACCATAGGTTTCTTTGATTGCACGTGTACTCTACATTTTAGATTGGAAACTTTGACAAGAGTAAGTACCTGTGGTGCTTCCAGTGCAACCTGTACTGGATTGGCATGCAGAGTCCATGCAGGGATTCAGAACTGAAACTACGGATAACAAATCGCTCGAATGTCCTTAACGAATGAAGGAACGGCGTCGAGTCCACCTGTTCGACCGAAATCTGAAATGCGGTTTTAAACATTTGCCGTCGTCCAAATTGACGATGGATGGTTGCTCATAATTTTCAAAATTGTAATATGCCAGAATTAATACCGAAGAAGGAAATAGCCATTTGGTACAATACATTGAAAGGAAAATCTAAAACTAGTTACACTTTTCATCTTCCTTCATACTACTGTCTATCATGCTTCTTTACTTGCCTATAAACTATTTAGCTTGTCTCTTGAAATTTAACTTCAACTAGTCATGACAAAGCTAAACTCCACAAAGCTTTTACCTACAGATAAAGCTTACTGGAATATCCTTTCAAGGGACAGCAGCAGGATAGTCGAGTGATGCGTTTAATTCTGGATGAGAAAAATCTAAATTTTATCAAAATGTGGGAAAGAGACATCAACCCCCCCCCCACCCCACCCAAACCTCACCCTCCTAATAGGGGTCGTTGTCTTTTGTAATCATAGACGTTTTGGTGTGAGGTCTCCGAACATTGAATTGCATTTGATAAAAAGGAAAGTCCTTGTGCTTATAATCGACAATAGGAAATCATGTCAAATTATATGTACGATTAATTATCCACCTGGTCAGGTGGCAATCGATATGGGAACTTGGTTTGATGTTTGAGAAATTTGGTATTTTGGCTTGCCCTTCTCCATCCTCCAGAGTAACAATCAGATGCTACGTTCCATGACAGGGTGCTTACAACGAAGAAAGCTTGCAGAGCTCTAACTTTGACTAATAGCATCCACAGCTACCTCCTGGCTTCATCATTACACAATCCACTACATCCTAAACAGGACGTTTCACTCAAAATGGATGAGAGAATCTGCACATCCTGAGATGAGGCCACTGCAATGCCTGCGACTGACATTACATCTACTGAGTCCACGGTTTTGCTTTCTAAGCACGACACGACACCATTCGCACCACGTTTTGCATTGCAAGCGTACATCTCATCAGCTTCGGCACAGCTTGCACATGGAAGCGAAAGGTTATCTTCTCCATATAACCACTACACGGTACACACTGCCCTTTGATCGAGAGTTGATAATAGTGACCTGGACAAACCTCTCCTTGCTTATTATACTTGCACTTACCATAACTCTTCATATGTACAATGTAGATATAATAATGTAGTTCCCAAAATGTAAGCTTTCTCCATCAACACAAAGATCTCTTCTTGGCCTGCATGCAGAACCTCGTGCAATTATCAACCAATTCCAGCCGCCCTCCACCCACCCGCACCTGCAACAATGTGCTTCTTGCCATGAATCGCACCTGTTCTTCAGCACTAAATGCTCACTGGGTCAGGTCTGAAGTCTTTGGGTTCTTTTCTGGGTCTCAGTGGATTGAAAGTTCAAGTTTTGTGCACAGGCCGATGTCCACAAACCGAAGCCACAGCTTGCAAGGTTATCAACAAATTGATGATTTCATCATCGAGATGGAAGGACCAATGGACAATGAAGTCAAAACTTTGAGCGCAGGCAAAAAAGTGCAAACGATATGTTGCAAACTTTCATGCCCACATGCCTGGATCTGGATTGTCCGTATGCCCGAGGGAGACCACTCCATATGCAAACACGTTCCAGAAGATGGCAAAGGCGAGAAACCCAAATGATGGACCGAGAGCAACCCACCAAAGAAGGCGGCGAGTGGTCGGCCAGCGTTGCGCCCGAGGAGCTAAAGCAGCGACTCCAAGGGTCACACCTGCCAACGAACCAGCGACGTGGCCTGCAAAACTGGGCTGCGGTAGATCACCAGGGGATAAGCGTTGCCACACGGCACGGCCTAATTCTGCACTCACTGTGCAGAAAGGGTAGGGGGTAAAAGCATGAAAGGTGGGGAGAGGGTCAGGGTGGGGCAACCTTGTTAATACTCTGGAGTCACCTTCCTCCAGTTCTCCAAAATTCACAGCGAGAATCTCAAATTCATCCCCCAAGTTTATCACAAGATCATCCCAATCCTCATGGATATTGGTGTGTTAAAAATATGTTTTCCTTTTTCTTTCTAAAGTCATTGAGGATTGTGGTGGAGATTGTAGGTGTATGACAATTAGGGAAAAGACATTAGGACACTGTACTTTCACAAGAATTACAAGGATAGTTGAAGACCATGCATAAATCAACACATGTGAAACATGTGTATGGGATGTGAATCGGCATTCCCAGTAACACGAGCTTCGTGCTTCGGTGGGAATGCTAAAGCAGTTCAACCCTGGCAGAAAGTTCCAATCCATCAAAAATGAAAGTATTTGTTGATAGATTTCCATTTGTCAAAACTTTTGATTTCCGTTCTCATTTCTGCATATAACCCTTCCCCCCCCCCACCCCAGCCAAAGCAGCCTCATGGCAAGAACTATGCTGGATGGTTTGCCGTTGCTTCGCAGTGGTAGTCAGGGCAGGAATTTGAAATCTGTTCAAGGTGCTGATAATAGTTCACTTACTCTTTATGAAAAACTGTGGGGATCTTTAACACCCACCAACGAATGCTGGTGGACAGGGCACCCAGATTAACGCCCATCCGAGAGATCGCACCACGCACACACACCGATGCCTTGCCCTGCCTGTGAAACACTGGGATGAGCGTTTATAGCTGGTCCAAGGTTCAAACCGAGGCAAGACAGCTTAGATGCGAATGTGCGTACCTCGAAGCTATCATGCCAGCCCAGTATGTCGAAAGCATTCAAAATTCATCACGTGCATCTTTTTATGTCAGACGTCCTGTCATCGTTAAATTCCGTACTCAAACTTAAAACTCGACGAAACTCGGACCTCAACGAGAATGAAACATTTCCACAAATTGCATTTATGGAAGCTTCAAAATATAGAGCCAAAAGCAGGCACATTTACAATGATTTCATCATCGTCTTCAACATATAAGGAAAATTTAATTAGCATTTAATGATCAAATTATTATGCGCAAGCATGGTTTGAAAATAACATGTACGTATTTCAGTGCAAGATAAGATTTAATAAACTCTGAACTATTTTTGACTTTGGCTGCTTTACGTGACCTCTAATTACCAGCGATGGTAGCATCATATCATTTCCTTAAATGGATGTGCTCTTGAACTTGTTGTCATGACAATGTGGAGAGCTCAACAAATTGGTCACACCTCCAAACCACATGGCACAATCTGCTCAGCAGTCTTCAATCAGAGCAATTTGTGACTCATCGAGAAATGAAAACCACATTGTAAGCGCAGCTGCAGGACCATGGTGACCATGCGCCGCTATCTTTGAGCCGTGGCTGCACCATGTGTATCTCTTCGTCAAATTACCGTGCAAGCCTTGATCAGATCAGCGTTCATCATTTAGAGACTTAATTAGGGCAGACGTAAATTATGTTAAGGAATAGAGCAATGACAAGGTCACAAATCAAGACCTTGAAAAGGTCCAGGTCTGCAGCTCGATTTGTCATGTTCAGTATGGCCCATATGCAATTAGTAATTTGATTGTTGGCAATATTTTGATTACCACATCCCTTGTTTGTCCGTCTCTGTCTATTTTGTCCCTCGGCCCTGCTGTTGGCATTTCCCCTTCTTTCTGCTATTCCTTTTGTTACGCTACATCCTGATCCGTTCTGCATTCTAGCTCTTCCACGAGTCTCGACTGTGTACAAATAATAATTTTGTTTTTTTTAAAGACGTCAATAATAAATAACCAAATTAGTTTTGAAAAACAGTTAATGCTTCAAGAGTTAGGTTCCACAAAAAAACAGGTTTTAAATACGATAGAATAACATTTTGAAAAGATTACAAAAGGCACGGTTAGAGACTTAGAGTGGGGGTGGGGGGGGGGGGAAGGAAAATTAGATAAAATTGCCTTCATGCGGTGCCAGCAGATGGTGCTGCATTGTGGAGCTCACAGTAAACGTCTCTTGCAGGAGCAGCAATAAACCCCCCAAAAAATACCCACAATCTTTTAGTCATGTTCATTCAATAATGGCTTGAGCCTGGTGTTGGCGTAGTGGTTAGGGTAGCGGCTTGGGATCCAAAAGGTCCTGAGTTCAAGCCCCGTTGGCCGCTTGAATTAATACACACCAGGAGGTTGACTCAGCCTGTTCATCCTTCCGAGGTCGGCGAAGTGAGTACCAGTGTACTGGGCCCGGTTAGAATAGGTGTACCATACCCCTGCCTCGTAAGAGGCGACCAGGGTTGAGTCAGGAAGGGCATCCGGCGTAAAACCTGTGCCAAATCATTATGCGGATCATAACGGATGATCCGCTGTGGCGACCCCGAACAGGAGCAGCCGAAAGAAGATATATATATATATATATATATATATATATATATATATATATATATATATATATATATATATATATATATATATGTATATATATTTATATATATATATATATATATATATATATATATATTTATATATATATATATATATATATATATATATATATGTATATATATATATTTATATATATATATATATTTCAACGTTTCATTTTGAAAAGTTTCTTCAACGGTTTTGTTGGAGTGCTTGCTTGAGTGGTTAAGGCAATTGGCGAGCGCCTTTCAAGCTTCGGTGGTGATACAGCGGCGCCGTTCTCCACGGGGACATTTCTGGAGTTAGAAAGGCAAAATAAATTAGATGATTACAAGGAGTAAAAAATGTTTTCAGTTCTTACAAAGCAATGAATCACCACATCACGGCAGGATAGCCGAGATGTATGCACGAGGCACCGCTCACTCGAAGCTGTCTTGCCTGGGTTTGAATCTCGACTCAGCGATAAACTGTCATCCCAGTGTTTCACAGGCAGGGTGATTCATTAATCTGTGTGCCTTCTCTCACATGGATGTTAAACTGGATGTCAGATCTGCCAGAACCCCCCCCCTCCCATCTCCCCACCTCACTCCTCTCCTCTCCCCCTCCCCGTTCTTGTTTATGTCTCTGTGTCTCTGTGTCTCTGTGTCTCGCACGCACACACACACACACACACACACACACACACACACACACACACACACACACACACACACACACACACACACACACACACACACACACACACACACACACACACACACACACACACACACACACACCTCCCCCTCTGTTAAGGACTCACGGTTTAGTTTTAGATTTAAAACTGCTTCCTCATAGTGTAGCATGTACGAATCAGATTTGGAGTGAACCGACCGGAGGGTTGCAAAGCTCGTTGCATCTGTGAGCATGCATGCATGCAGGTAGGCAGGCCTTTGTCCGGTCGATAGTGTGGGTTTTAAGATGTTGCTGTTTGGGCAGGCTTTATCGCCCTTCCCTTCCCCTCATGCTGTCTTCCCTTCCCCGCCTCATGCCATCTCCCATTCCCCTCATACTGCCTTCCCTTCCCCTTCCCTCATGCCGCTTTCCCTTCCGCTCCCCTCACGCCACCTTCCCTTCCCCTCCCCTCACGCCGCCTTCCATTCCCCTCCCCTCATGCCGCCTTCCCTTCCCCTCCCCTCACACCGCATTCTCTCCACCTCACGCTGCCTTCCTTTCCCTTCCCCTCACGCCGACTTCCCTTCCCCTCCCCTCACGCCGACTTCCCTTCCCCTCCCCTCATCCTGCCCTTCCTTCTCCTCCCCTCTCACCGCGTTCTCTTCCCCTCATGCTGCCTTCCTTTCCCTTCCCCTCTCACCGCCTTCCCTTCTCCTCAAACCGAATTCTCTTCCCCTCACACCGCCTTCCCTTTTCCGCTCACACCACCTTCCCTTTTCCCCACACGCCGCATTCCCTTCCCCTCCCCTCATGCCGCCTTTCCTTCTCCTCCCCTCACGTCACCTTCCCTTCCACTTCCCTCACGTCACCTTCACTTTCCCTCATGCTGCCTTCCCTTCCCCTCCCCTCATACCGCCTTCACTTTCCCTCATGCTGCCTTCCATTCCCCTCCCCTCACGCCACCTTCCCTTCCCCTTCCCTCACGCCACCTTCACTTTTCCTCATGCTGCCTTGCCTTCCCATCACACTGCCTTCCCTCACCCTCCCCTTCCCTCTCTACCCCCTATGGACACCTCCTGCCGATCTCAACATGCTGTATTAACATACCCCATTTTGTGCAATCCTGTACTACCGCCCCTTCTCCACAAGTCCCACTACCAAACGCAAGTCGTGATCCCCTCCCCTCACGCTTACCTCTTCCCAAACCCCTTTCCCCTGCCCCCTTTCCTCTCTCCCCCATCATCCTCACTCACTCCCCCCCCTTAACATTACCATCAATGAAGCAACGGGTTATATTTACTAGTATGAAATAGGCAAAGCCTAGAAATGAATGAAACCTATCCGAAGAGCCCCTTATAACTACCTTTTAGAACCCATTAGAATTAAACAAGGGGGTTGAGAAAGGTTCTTCTTCTTCTTCTTTTTGGAAGACGTATGAAAGGAAGGACATAGCCAAATATTGAAGGGGCTTCACAGCTTAAAAATCACCTTCCCGCTTTTGTGCGAATGTGCACTCAGGACGAGACGCCATACAATTTTCCAAAGTACTGCTAAACTGGATGTTTATGTTCCGATTTGTGTTCAAAATATAACATTCAATCGAAATAAAGTAGTTCCCCCGATCATAAACTGACGTCTATAGACAGACAATGTCAACCAATTGCCTTACCTCGTTTTTCACTTTGTGCACGCGGGATAATGATAAGTGCCAAGCAGGATCCACATGCTATGCCTCCACTGTTATCAAAACAACTAACCCCTATCCCCTTCCCAAAAGCTTCATCGCACCTCTCCCCCTCCCCCCAATTACACTCCCCATGGGGCTCACACGATCCTTGAAAAGTTTGGTCACGATCAATTAAAGTGGTCAAATTAAGGACTCACGGTTTAGTTTTGGATAAGGTGTTGCATTGTGGTCAAATATATTAACCTTTCCCCTATTCCAAATACCCCCCTTCACCCCCCCCCGCCCCCCTTAAAAATGGCACTCTCCATCGGGCCCCAAATATGTCTGCAAGGTTTTGTGGTCCGACAATGTTCCATTATTAACATATACAAGATATAAGGGAACAGACAGACAGACAAACAGAAAAATGGAGTGTTTGTGGAAAATAAGGACAGCTTTGTGTTTAGGCCATTAGGCCCATAAAACATATGCAACAGTTGCCAACTTATGGTTGTTTGTCCTTGCTCTATCCTTTTAAAATGCTGAGTGGCAAGCAAGCAAACTGCACGGACCATTTTAAAAGTGTTTGTTATGACTTGGCCAGGATCGGGTTTGAACCACCAATCTCCCAGACTCAAAGCAGATGCTCTAATGGCGAACCATTCCGCCACCGAGTCTCAACGCAAGCCCATCTGATGCTCATGTTTCTGAATTATTGGTGCCATTGATCAATCCAAGACGGTGTTGGAGCATTGTGCAATCATAAATAAATTGACTGCGCAGAGCATTGAAGCATGACCGATTCCAGGTCACCCAAAGGTGAATGCCAATCCGAGAAGGAGAACCACGGCAATACAGTTTGCTCCAGCTCACTGAATACGATAAACAAACATCGTTTATGAGATATACAAACACTCAACTACCTACGTGTAATCAAGATCAATTTGGTAAACGTTAAGCTGATGCGCCAGAATGAGGCACCATGCCCATGTGAATAAAACGATAAACTCGGAAAAGCTGAGCAAAGTGGGGAAAGGATCAGTGCAGTGGTGGTGGAGGGAGCAGGATGACGAATGTGAGGCAAGTGTGATGGACGTGGGTAAGACTCACTACTTGTGACGGCAACAGCCATCTGCAGGAACTTGAGCGGACACTGCATGTCTGCCCAGTTCTGTAAAACAACCAAGTGGTGTACCTTGGTATATGCCTGTCCTTCATAAACACAGAACAGCGGTAGGAACCTTTTCAAGGGGTAGCGTTCATACACATGGGGTACAACACGATTGGGAGAAGCTGTGAGTCATAATGGAGCTCGAGATGTTTGATAAATACCGATCAGCAATGCGCTCATAATGTGAGCCAAAGGAAGAAAAAAGGTAAAAGACTGGCAGGAGGATTATATTATGACTTACCATGGCAGAGAGGGCAAGATGTGCAGATAGTAGGGCATATAGACCTCCAGATCCACCCACGAGGGGAGAAGACATGTCTACAACAGAAGCTAGCAAAGAACCTGGCAGGGAGAAAGAAACACAATTAAAATGTGACTGGAAACTATTGGGAATGATAATGTACATCGATCAGTGACAGGAAATCATCGGCCAGTAATGCTGAGAGCTTTGGATTACAAAGAATCTCGGAGAGACAGATATGATCCTGGGGCTCCTCCTCACAGGGGAGAGCAGTACTCCATTGAGTTATGGACAAAAGGCCTTGTAAGCTGTGAGTAGTTTTGATTTTCCGAGGAATGATTTAGAACGAGGAGGATGCTCAGTTTGTGCCTGGCTTTGAGGCAAACCTTATTATATGGTCAGCCCGGAAGAAGAGGTCATGACTGATGCTGATGCCTAAACGTTCAAGAGATTGAACCTCTTCCAGTGACTCAGCATCGAAATAGATAATTGGGTTTGTTTGCCAATCCTTCCAGAGCGCCAAGATGAGAGACTGAGACTTGCCAGGATTGAAAGACGTTGCATTTATCAGACCACAATCGAATAAATTCCAGATCAGCAGAGAGTGATGCAGCTGCCTTCTGCCTGTCATTGGGATGGGGTCACTGCATGACAAATGTAGTCATCTGCAGAAAAGGGAACAGAAGGTTTTCCAGAACATCCCAGAGGTCGACTGCATCAGGGATGAATGAGACCGAGTCCAAGACAATGTCTTTGACCATTCAAGCCTCCACTGGGAGAGGACAGGAGAAGGCTCCATCGAGAGTAGCATTATTATGCATGGTAAAAGTGAGAAAGCCAGGTATGACAGTGGCCTTGCGTGCCACAGGTAGCGATTTCAGTCATTTTAATTGTTTTAATTTTAGTTTTAGTAACAAATTATTTATTTTAGTAACATTTATTTTCACGATTTTAGGAACAAATTTCAAAGCTGAAACAATGTTTTTTTTAAATGTTAAACTGAAGCTTAATGCACCTTATACGTACACAGATAGTTACCTGCCAAAACACCTGAAAAGTAGAGAAGAGCCACAGGTAAAGTGCCATGTGCCATTTCAAGCATGACTCCAATAAACAGCTGCCCGAACACGACGTACAGCAGTTGTGGCAAGCTAGGAGGAAGAGAAGCATTACATAAAAGAAGCATAACACAAAGTGAGAATGCCACTGTTGGAAGAGAGCTTTGAACCTTGAAGTCTCACCCAGGGCTTAATATTTAATGGTGACTTGTGCTCAAAATGTCAACCTTTCGTGTTACAAGCCATATTGTATCCCTGGCTAACATAATGCAGCCATGGTGCAGCATCAGCTCGTAATCACATTCTACAGGCATGCCACTGTGCTGATGAGCAAAGCTTTTTTTGAGTCATGACATCATGATTATGAATCTAAATAATCTGCAATCATTGAACAATGCTGGTGAGCAAAATATTTTTTTTCTTTCATATGACACGAATCAACGCAGAAAAAACTAGAAGGGCACTCGGTAGAGCGCATACCTCTACCACATAATGCCTGATCCACGAGAACATACCGGGCCCAATGCATTTTTGAAATATCATGCTATACAGTGCTCTATCGTGTTTGGCCCTATCTCTTGATGGTGAAGAATCACTTTAAAAATTAAATAACTCTCGTATCCAGATCCAGATTCGGATCTTCATCAAAATCGAATCAACTCGTCGTGGTCACACACCCAACTTGTTCACCAAGTTTCACCCGAATCTATTCTAAAATGTTTGAGATATCCTGCTGACAGACAGACAGACAGACAGACAGGGCAGAAAAAATAGCCTTCGTCCACCTTAGGTGGTGGAAATAAAAAGTGTTGATTAGAATGTGCACTGACCCAGAGTGCAAAAGTGCATAGCTGATGAAACGCCAGGCTTGATGCCGTTGCCGTGGATCATAAATGATGGGAAGGCCTACAAAGCCAACCTCCTGGCATTGGACCAGCCAGGCATCCAGCAGAACACCGCAGTAAAGGTACAGGCACACCTAGCAGTCACATACCACATCCACACAAATTTTTTGTAATCCTCTTAATCCCCTGAAAAAATAAGGCCAACAAAAACAAAAATGCCATTTTCATCTGAAATTATCCATTGACCACATGTTCATTTACCATCTCAACTGGTTTATACCGATGGAGATATTTAAAAAAAAATTTTTGACATTTTCTTTGGCATGTTCATATTTAGATGATTTGTTCTGCTTTATGAATAAAGAAAAAAAAATTAAAAAACAGATATTAATAATAAATTAACGGTCCTTTGGTCTTTTTTCTCGATGACAAAAATATATAAACAAAAAAATATGAATAGTTGGGTGCAGGAAACACGACACCGAAATGCTGGAAATAAAGAAACAGACACTTTGTTATGTAAAGATCAATGGACAGACTGAATGAAATTTACTGATACAACTGTTGTCAAATATGATGGCAATCATAGGATGAATAGTTTAAGCACCTGTTTGGAAATGGAGGTGGGGCTTCTCCCCAAACAATCCACACAATGAAGCAAAAATGGTCCATTTGTTTGTTTGCTCACCAAATACTCTGGCCATCTTGACCAAACCTGGCAGAGTGCTCAGCCCCCCCTCCCTCCACACCCCCAGGGGATGTCCTTACAAGGTTGGCATCATGAATACCACCCGCACTCTCCCATAGAGGGGTGGGGAAGGCAGGGTCCTTCATGAGAAAGGTTCAACCATTCACAGAATCATGGGTGTATAATGTGCAGGTGAAGAAACGGTTTCTGAGTAGCAATGAGATTAAACAATAATGTCGAAGGGAGGGTTCAAAGACAAAAGGCTCGTAATTCTGGCAAGGTACAGAGCAACGTTTTAAAGCAACGAGGCATGGGCATGGCATAATTTTATGAGACTAGTTGCAACACGATGTGGACTACAATATATGGGATCCCTTAAACCCTATATCCTCATACTTCATCCACACCTCGATCCTGTATGACAGACAGCCACACATTTTCCAACAAATAATAATAAAGTAGTGGTAATACATTTCTGATTGTACAGCCAAAGATGGGGGACTATACTGGCCCTCCTCTCAATAATTTAAAAACTCTGTGCTTGTGATGCAAGGGTAGTGTACCTTGACCACAGTCTCAATGAAGGCATCAAAAGGCTTTTATTATTATGCCTCCGTTGACGAAGTCGCTGGAGGCATTATGTTTTCGGGTTGCCCGTCCGTCAGTGTTAGGTTTTCATTCCCGCGGTAACTTAAGAACAGCTGAAGGAATCCGAAGTCAAACTTGGTACAAGTACTGTATGTATAGTAATGACAAGATGAACCGATTAGATAATGGGGTCAAGAGATCAAAGGTCAGAGGTCCAGTAAGGTGAAAATTCTGCTACTGCACTAACTTGTATATCAGTGATGGGATTTTGATCAAACTTGGTACAAATATATATATTATGATGCAAAGAAGAACTGATTCGATTTTGGCGTCAAGAGGTCAAAGGTTAGAGGTCATTTCAGGTAAAAATGTGATACTTGAGAACAACTTTAGAGATTTAAAACAAACTTGGTACAAGTATGATAATGATGTAATAATGTGGGCAGAGGCATATCAGTCGGCATTGCGACGTCGAAGATTGGCATTCGAGTTATTTTTGAGAAGCCTGGTGTTGGCTTCACGGTTAAGGTGGCTGCCTTAGGAACTTAAGGTCTCGAGTTCAAGCTCCTGTCATGCAGTTAAATAACATCAGGTGGGTTGACTCAGTCTGTTGTCCTTCGGAGGTCGTCAAAACGAGTACCAGCTTACTGGAAACAGGGGGCACTGCATCAGCGGCATAGCCACGCTCCCAGAAATGATGCAACAGCCACAGGCTGCATCCGAAATAATAATAATAATAATTTTTTTGAACTTGAGACCAGGTTATACCATTTGTGTTACAAATCACATGGCTGTGGGACAATCAGAGAAGCCGACAACTCAAAATACTTCAAACATCCCCCATAACTCCCCCCCCCACCCTCAATGAGATTGGGTGTACTTCGAGTTTGCTGGAAAATCATAAAAGTGACCGTGAGAAAGTGGTGACTCTTGCATTACCCAGTCGGCCCAAATGTACCTGCAGCAGCGTGACAGTAGGGACAAAGAGAGGAGGTGGACGGCAGCTATAGGCCGACAAAAACTGACGCTGGGGCTCAGGTGCTGGAAGAGTCTGTGCAGCCACCAAACCCAAAGCCCTGCGGGAAAGTCCGAGCCTCAAGCGTCGTCGACCCAACGTCACAGCTGCTAAGAAGCTGCTACTTCGCCGGGAACTCAACTGTCGGAAGAAGAAAATTGAAAGAGGGTGCAAGAAAATAAATAATTGCCTTCTCACAGAATGCATAACATTTTTCTTCCCCTGGTACATTGGGTCTCTTGCATCCCACCCTGCATCCCTGGATGCAGAAGCGTCTTTCGGCATTATCGGCATTTACTGACGGAACAAAGTGGAGGGCCTACTTTTTTTTTCCTGCAAACATGTTAGTGGTCTTTCAGTTTTTTTGTTTGTTTGTTTATTTTTTTTTAACTATCTAGCCTTGCACCTCCTCTCCTCTCCATTATCTACCATTTACCAACCCTATAGAGTGGCAAACATTCATCAACAACCTACTTCTTTGTCTACCTAAGATCAAGCTTGCTAATGACTTCCATAGTCAGCATTACAAAAAACCAGGCTATGCACCTAAAATCCTCATAAAGACATCTTCAAAAAAACAAACACATCCTTTTTGCAATCGTACTCAAACAATTACAACTTCCAAACAGTTGGCAGATTGAATTACATCTCCCGAGTGGCTTCATACCACCAAATGATGTGGACGTGGCCGAGCTGCTTCCACCTGCTCAGATAGATAGCCTACGAGTTAGTCCTTTAGTGGTCTTCACTGTCGATTGTTCAGTGGGTTGGGATGGTAGTGGTCGGGGGGGGGGGGCGAATAGGGTGGTGTTTGGCAATTTTTCCTCTCCCCACTCAACTCTGTGGCATTTCAGCATCCAAAAGGTAATTCGGCTAAGAGTATAAAGAAGCACTCCATCCATATGAGCAAGTTTTTCAGAATGTTCTTCATTCTTCCTTACTGTCCATAATCTTCCCAATCAGGAATGCCATCAATATGTCTACGCCCTGAGTGCTGGACGTGCGCTTTAATTAAAGGTGGGTATGCTGTCTGTTGTTGAAATTACACAGTCAGTCAATGCAATCATGCAAGCACATATCATAGACCGGCTCCCAGTGAGGATTCAATTAAATTAGTGCTTGTCCCACTCTGCGGTGGTCTGACTCACTCTATTAGGCAGACACATACAGGCGTTATCGGCAACAGGCCGACTGCGTCCTTCTCAGCGGTGGGAGCTTTGTGTATCTTTTCCAATCTTGCCCACAAGCTGTTAGTGCATCCTTGTGCCCGGAATGTGGATCGTTTTTCACGAAGTAAAGTCTCTCCTATGCATAGATGCTTTTAGGTTGAGGAAGTAAATTCTTAAGCGCTAAAAATTAAAAATAAGAGATAAGTAAAATAATTAGTAGTACTGTATTTCTGACTTGGCATGCTCTCAGTGGAGTAGAAAGGGCTTTGAGGTTAAAATGGCAACTTTATGGTTGTGGTAAAACAGCAGTGTGATCACCATGGAAACATCACTCTGACATTCTCATTTCAAATGCGGCGCACACGCTTTATGACCGACTCCCTTGCTGGACAGAAGAACTATTGCGCTTTGGCATCCGTAAGGTTTTGAGAAACAATTTTTATTACCTTCAGTAGGATGCACTTCTTTTCGCAATTGGCATGGTGTTAGCAAGGCGTGTTTTTGGCAGTCATACCTGTCATCCCATGTTATAATGGTGTCCTTTTAAAAACTGATGTGAAATACAACTTTGTTAAATGTGTGGTCGGAAACAAAATAAAGAAAAAGAGCAGTCAGAGATTGCAGGACTTGTTTTGTGTGGGGTTTGTGGAGTTTTGTGTGATGGATTTTGAGTGGTATTTGTGTACTGGTGTGTTCCGTAATTAATAATAGACATAACGAGAACTGCCACTTTATAACTGCTGGTAGTGATGACCGGGTCCCAAGACATCCCGCTTTGATCGGACACCTGACCCTGACCCATGATGTATATTATTCAATTGAATTCAGAATGGGATTAAAATTAATTAACTTCAAATCAAATGCAAGACCAAATAGGTACAAGTCCGACATTAATCAGGAACACAAACAAGCAAAAAGCAAAGATGAAGTCATCAGCAGGAACGTGAATAGGATTCGGGTTTCAGCTGCTACTTCTCTACCCTCAAACCCATCCAAGCACAGCCAGGTAGGTGAGCCTTATTCAAAAAAAAATAAAAACAATCAAAAAGAACCCAGATAAAAAAAAATATTTAAATAATTCTGTCTGCCAGACCACCATGCGTCCAATCAGGTTGAAATTGAACACATAGATTTCCCATCACCACTGGATCATAATTTTAAAGTTTTACGTCCTCTATGAAGCAGTTCAAGTGAAATAATTATGTTTAAAGATTTTCTTTCAATCCAATATAGCTGCCAAACCATTTCAGGTCAGGAATGGGAGCATGCGCCGGAGCAGCGCATCACCGCGGAACTCCAGGGGGTACTCCAGGGCGGAAAGTGTCCACACACACTTCCACGTCCACAGACACTTTCTGCCGGTACTCCAGGGGCCTCCATTTGGACATCCCCCAGGCAGATGCCTGGCCCATCCCCATCTCCTTGAGATGCCGATCAATCTGCTGCAGCCACAAGGCACGTGGTTGGCCCGTTGGCCTCCTCCACTCACGAGGCTCCCTTGCTGAGAGAATCTGGTGAGCAGGATCAGCGTCAGGAAAATGAGCCACATGTTCATACAGCAACAGCTGACGCTCACGGACTATACAAGTAACAAATCACATCTGAGTCTCTCAGCAACCACTCGTTGGACACAAAGTTCAACCAGCGAGAGCCAAGGATTTTCCGAAGCGAACTGGTACCAAATGAGTTAATTCTCCTTCTCGGATCCCTGGTCAGAGTCCAAGTCTCACATCCGTAGAGCAAGACTGGAAGCACCAAGGACCTGAAGGCTCCGACTTTCATCCTCCAGCACAGGTACCAGCTGCATCACACCCCATGATCCAGTGAATCCATGACTCCCCAGGCCCGACCCAGATGTCGATTGACCTCCAGCTCACAGCCAGCAGAGACATGAATATCACTGCCAAGGTAAGTGAATCTCTCCTTGACCTTAACATCCTCACCAGAAACAGGCACAGACAACATAGCAGCATCCAAGATATCATTGAAAGCCGGATCTTAGTTTTGACATGGGAAACCCGTAATCCCAATGGCTCCAGTTCCTCGTTCAGCACCTCGAGGACCCCAAAGGGATATCCAGAGTCTCTGCAAAGATGGCTGCATGATCTGCGAAATCAAGGTCAGAGATCTTGACATCCCCAAACGATGCACCGCAGCTTGATCTCTCCGACATCCTCCCCAGAATCCAGTCCATGCGAGTGCTGAAAAGTGTGGGGGTCAGTACACACCTCTGACGAACTCCAGCCACAACTGGAAAAATGTTGGAGATGGTATCACCGCATCCCACAGCACTTTCAATACCAGAGTATAGTTCAGACATCAGATTGCTCAGCTTTGGTGGCACCCCACGAAGACCAAGAATCCTCCAGAGGGCATCCTGATTCACAGAATCGAACGCTTAGCAGAGATCAACATAGGCTGCAAGCAGCCCCTGCCGAAACTCTCCTCTGCGTTTGGTGAGGACACGAAGAGCAAGGACACGGTGAATTGTTGACCTCTTTGGTGTAAAGCCTGAATGCTCTGCGCATTGGTGCTCAACCAGATGTTGGTGAACCGTATCAATAATTATCCGAGCAAAGACCTTGCCCGACACTGAGAGCAGCGTCACCCCTCGGTAGTTGTTGCATTCCTGGCGATCACCCTTCTCTTTCCAGAGAGGGACAATATGGCCCCTCTTCCAGTCAGTTAGGACTATGCCTGTGTTCCAGGCAGAGCGCAGAACTGTATGCAATGACATGAGTGCAGTATTTCCACCAGCCTTGAGAAGTTCAGTGTGGATGCCACAGATCCCAGGAGCTTCACCCCATTTCAACCGGTTCACTGCAGCCTGCATTTCCATAAACAAAGGTGGATCACAGTTGATTGGAGGGTCAGCAATGGGGATAGTAACACTCCTGACATCCAACTCAACAGCTGGTGGATCAGCCTGGTACAGCCGCTCAAAGTAACCGGCCCAGCGGGCCTTTACTTCAGACTCCTCTGTCAAGAGCCCACCACCCTACTCTCTAACTGCAGTACACCGAGAGATGGGCTTGGAGGAACGCAATGAGCGAATTCCCCGGTAAGCAGCATGACCATCACTTGACCACACGTGATGCTCTACCCCTCACAGAATCCTCGCACATAGGCCTCCTTGTCCACCCTTAGCGCACGTACAGTTTTATGGCTCAACTCTCTGAACAGCTCAGTTCTGCCATTAAGCCTGGCCCTGCGACTCTGGTCAATGGTATCCAGTGTCCCTTGAGAGACAAAATTCTTCTTCGCCCTACAGTGAGTTTGGTTCCAAGACATTCACGGGCAACATCAAGGATGGTGGTCTTTGAGGCACTCCACAACTCATATCATCAGTATCTCCCAAAGCACCCAGACCCCCCAAATCCCCACTCAGCCTGTTTGCAAACTCCTCAGTTACCCTCTCATCCTTGACCTTGCCAACATCCAGCTGAGGCTGGGATGGTAACATACACCTAGATTTAAGCTGTAACTTCAGAGTTGCTACAACAAGCCTGTGGTCAGTATTGAGGAACTGAGCACTCCGGAAGACCCTGCAGTTTTGGATCACCGTGAAGCAACCATCAATGAGTACATGGTCAATCGCCTATGCCACACCACCAGCGTTGGAATACCAAGCCCAGCGATGACCCTGTGGGCATGAAATCAATGAACCAGCCACCCTAAGTTCATGACTTCTTGCAAAGTCAAGGAGCTTAGTGCTATTCTGGCTCACAGTTCTAGGTCCATGGGGACCAACACATGTCTCATAACCACCCCTATCAGTTCCAGACGATGCAATGAAATCTCTGAAGACGAGAAGAGTATCTTGCCTGGGGCACTGATCAACCACAGACTCGAGCATGCCATAGAATGTGTCCTTCATGGTGAGATCACTCGCCTCAGTTGGAGCATATACAGAGACCAGAGAAATGACACCCAAGGAGTGACGAATCCTGTCTCATAATACGCTCGTTGATCGGTGTTACCTCAATTTTCATTGAAGTCAGTTTATTGGACATAGCAACAGCAACTCCTTGGGCATGGTAACCATCACAGCGACCAGACCAATAGAAAGTGTAACCACCCGCCATGATCTCGCCACTATCCGGTCTCTGAACCTCAGAGAGTGCTGCAATACCGATGTTCAAAAGCTTGAGCTCAGATGATAACAGAGACAGGTGATCATCCTCTCTTAGAGATAGAACATTCCAGGCACCCACCCAAAGGAACCGCCTCAGGTTAACCCAAGAAGACCGACGTCTGGTGGACGACACCTCAGCACCACCCTGACACACACCACCGCAATCCAACCCGGGAAGGTCACCCTGTGGTTTACCTCCCATCATCAAAGAGTGGGGGTCACGAAGGCTTTGTCCCAATCCCATCATCCAGTGAGCTGCCCGCGAAGTGCAGCTGCACAGGAGGGATTCCTATGGAGTGGGTTTATAGTTTTCTTTGCGTTTTTGGTGTGTTTTTTGGAGTGAAGGGTTTTACGGTGTCTGGAGTGCAAATCCTGCCACCAGCCTCCTAAAAAAAAGTAACCTAACTGCAGGAGGACGTCCGCAGACACAGTTGGGCATCAGAAATGGATGGCCGTTGGCTCACAAGGAGCTCCTCTGCCCTTTGACAGGTTTTGTTCTTCACCCTCCTCACCAGGAAACCTGGTGGGGAGACGGTTTAGTCGCCACCAACCTGACCATGAAATAGGTTAGTACAGGTTTACATGGTACTTGGTAGCAAGCCACAGATCTAATCTGGCTTGACCTGACAAAATATTGCTTGACCCAGACAATGTGACCTATCAGTTATTCGATTTGTGAGGCTGATCTTTGCAAACCACTCTTACCAGCTGCAGAAATTCTTGATAAGGCACTGAACCATCACGTCCAGCCAGTGCCAGCAACAATCCCAGCTTAGCTGGATCTAGGTCTGGACGACGTGAGCGCAAGAGACGCCCCAGTGTTTCCGTGCCCACAAATCCAGTCTCCTCAACATCGCACTGCAGCACAATTGTTTGTACAATGACATCATTAAAGGAACAAAAGAGGGGAGATATGTTATCCTGAAACTCCATCTAAGAGCATGACACAATAGTGTCCAAAACCTTGTGACATCACAACTAAAGTCATGGAAACCCAGATTTCAATGTTCATGCACTGCAAAAAGTCATACATAATTTGCTGGTACAAGTGCAAATGTCAAATGTAACAGAACTCCATAATTTGGAAGAAAAATCATCGAGCCAGATTAAAACAGCCAATGTTTATCCATTTGCACAACCACTTGCCTGATGCCTGGAGACCTTACCTCTCATTCAGTATATACAACTTTTCACAATGCAATTGTGCATTTCTGCATCACCTGAATCTGACGGATAAGCTTGCACAAGCAGTAAGTAAGGAATGATATTTTGCCAAATGTCAAATCAACATGGGATTTCAACGAGAATGACACTCGGTAGAGCACATCCCTCCGCCAGGCTGAACAGTTTACGTTTTGTATCCCACTGATAGACCAGATCTGCTGACCTGAACCAAAATCGAATCAGCTTGTACTTGTCAACGAACCAACTCATCCACCAAATTTGTCATAATCCATCCATATCTTTTTGAAAGATCATGCTATGTATCGTTTTTGGTCCCATTTATCAATGGTGAAGAATCGCTTAAGAATTTTAAAAAAATTATTGTATCCGTATACGGGATCTGGATCTTCACCAAAATTGAATAAATCCTTCTTTGCCATGTATTATACACCCAACCTGTCCACCAAGTTTCATCCGAATCGGTCCACAACTTTTTGAGATATCCTGTTCACAGACAGACAGACAGACAGACAAACAGACAGGGCTGAAAAGATAACCTTCGTCCTCATTTGGTGGCAGAGATAATAATTATCAGTGCCTTACGCATCACGAAACAGGTGCACTTGTCGTTATACCAAATTATAAAATAAATACAGACCACCAATATTTATATTGCCTAAAAAAAAAACTTGTCCCGCTCGCTCTCAAACACCGTGTAGCTGTTACAAATGAAAATTCCTTTCCATCTCCTGGTAAAATCAGTAAGTGCAAGGCGATACAACTTGCACATACAAACAGAGGGGGGAGGGAGGTCAGGCAGGATGACGTGGGACCTCGAGGTACACACACTCACCTCTAAGCTATCTAGCCTGTGTTTGAATCTTGAACTGGCTATAACCTGCTGCCCTGGTGTTTCGCATTCAGGGGGATGTATCAATGCTTGTGCTATCCATCGGAAGGACGTTATGCTGGAGGACCTGCCTGCCAGTACCGGTCGTTGGTAGACATTTCTGTACTTGAAGATCTCAAGCTGTCTTTTGATGAAGAGTTGGTGAGTTGTCGCCAGGACCCTCAATAAATAGTAAATTTCTGCTTTGATTGCTGGGAAGGCAACAGCAAACCACCCACCCTTGGCAAGAGACTGTTTTGGCAGCACGATGCTCTGTCAAGAGTACAATACATTGATGAGGACGAGGGGGGGGGAGGCAGTTTAAAAGTTTTGTACAAGTTTATGTTACATTCCCTGGTACATCTATGTAAAATGTTCAATATGTATGAATGACCTTTTGATGATGTCACCATCACTCCTTCGGCAAAAATGAAGCAAAGTTGATAAGAATGGTCTTTAAAAAGAAAAAAAAGTAACACCAACAGCTTGCTTTTCATCAGATGCCAACGTTATAATGACAAGAGAAAAAAAAAGACAAAGTTTAAGGCTTTGTGATGTAAATATGAGAAATTCCAGAATGCCCTCAGGCCTTGTACCATGGTGCAACAGTATGGAGTGCAAAGGTGAGGTTTTTTTTGGTTGTTTTTTTAGAAGATCTAAGGCTCGTCGAGGAGCTGCCCCACACACACACACACACACACACACACACACACACACACACACACACACACACACACACACACACACACACACACACACACACACTCGGACTGTTTGAGGAGACAAACACAGCCACTGAGCTTGGGGGAAGCTCCATCACTTCCCGGGGCACTCTGAGGACCAGCGATGTCACAACAATGGCGCCTCTTTCTCACCACTCTCAGTGGGGCATTTCCTACTTGGAGGTGGGGCATTCTAAAGAGATTCAGTTCTTTCCAAGGAATACATGTTTACTTTTCATTCCCAAAATTAAGCAGAGGACACTCGAGGTGAAGTCAGATGCCATTTTCCTGTTTATTTCTCAATTGTGAAACACATCCTACCGAACATTACTTTCAACAGTAATGGCATCTGATCTCGGTGTTGCAACCTTGCTCACCTCAAAGATGTCATGAGTTTTATGTACGACAAAGATCCGTCCATCTACAAAACAGCCATGATTGATGCGATAGTAACGTCAAGTTGTATCGTGAAACTCCCTGTTCTGTGGACAGATCTCACTTGAATTAAATTTTTATTTACTTGTGGACAGATCTACATAATTATGAGTTTTTCCAGAGTAGGTTTTTCAAAAATAAATAAATGAAGATTAGCTAAGAGACTTAAATTCCTTTGAAATGCACTTTTTGAGGAACATGCTCATAATAAAATGGGATGATTTCTCAAGAAATGATGGGTTCAGAGAAAAAAAACACATGAACACATTTCAGTGAGTACAATAATACAGAAATCGAGACCAAAATGGTTTTGACATACTGTATTCAAATAGAGGACCAATGGTCCTGTAGCTCACCTGACTGGTTGTCAAAAAGTGGAGTGATGGATGGATCAGGGAAAAAATAAGAGCTGGATTTAGAATACACATTTATTTAAGATCAGGTAGTATTGATGCGATGTTCACAGTAGTACAATTTCCTGCTGTCCTTGAGCCTTAGATTGAGATATTGCCCACTTCCAGTATGATGTCACTTCCCGTTGTGTCAAAATTAACCCTATAAGGTGCAACTCTAAGGTGTCTGTAATTCATATCTTTCGAGATATTGCCCACTTTCTGTAGTTATGACATCACTGGTGGCCATACTATGTTTCGGATCAGCTTATTTTAATGAAACATTCCCACATGTAGTCGACCATATATTTAAAGTTTTGCATTGATTGGTTAAATGGTTTCAGAGAAGATTAATTTTAAAAGTTTTCCTTTCATCCAATATGGCCACCAGACCACATGACCAGTGACATCATTATCAAATTATATTTCCTGCGTGTTTAGTCGATCACATACGTAAAATTTTGCATTGATCAGTTAAGAGGTTTCAGAGAAGATGGTTTTTAAAGATTTTCTTACGATCCAATATGGCTGCCATACCACATGACTGATAACATCATTGTTGACAAACTATATTTCCCTTGGGTAGTTTAACACAAATTTGAAGTTTTGCAATGATGGCTAAGCGGTTTGAGAAGATTGTTAAGTTTTCCTGCAATCCAAAATGGCGGCCAAACTTGATCAAAATTCAAGTACTTTTGGGACCTTTAAACCCTACGAGGACCGACTTATAGGTGGTGGGGAAGATGCCATGAACGGCCGAGTTCTACCACAGCAAAGATCATTTCAACCAAGTTTGGTCACAATCCCATCAGCAGTTTCGGAGAAGAAGCTGCAAGTGTTTATGGACGGACGGACAGATGACGTGCCAAGAAGCTTATATCTTAACAGTTAAGCCACCCCTAAGTTTTTACGTACAGAAGGAATGGAGGAAGAAAAACAAGTGAAAAAAATATATCAAAGCAGAATGAAGGACAGAGGGAAGACTAAGTACCAGATGGAAGCAAACTGTGAAGAAAGATACAAGAAGCTGTAAATAATGTGGATGAAGCACAACTTCTAGCCCAAGATAGGAAACGGTTTAAAGCTGTGGTTTGGGCCTTCTGCTGTTTTGCAGTGGGAAGATAAAAGTGAAGAATTAAGAAAACAGGAAGATAAGGAAGAAGCTAAGAGATGATCTGCTGAGCTTGAAAGAAGGGAAGGGAGACGCATCATGCATACAAGGAAAGGATTTTTGCAAATGTAATACGTAACTGATCCATAAACGGGATACAAAATCGACATTTAGATGTTGGGCAAGTTTACCTTTATATAATGTTAAGTAAAAATGAAAGTCAGTAGAAAAAATAAATCAAGTTGACAGGGCCGAGAGATCGAAAGGCCTCGTCCGACATACCACTGAAGATAGACATCGTGTTCGCAAAAGTTAGTTGTGACCTCTTTATGGTATGTCTGAAGTCTCTGGGATGAGCAATACTTTTACTGTAGCTCATACCTACACCAAACAACAGTAAGTTACATCACAGAATATTTGAGCCCATCTACATATTACATACATAAATGTGAATTTTTGAAAACCTTCACCCTGTAAATGTCCTTTACTTTCATTCCTTCCACACCCTATATTTTCTCCCCCATGCTGCCACTGGTTCTAAGTCAAGTCCCTTCTCCCACCCCCTTTATATCGGTGCATGCCATTGTAATATACAGTGTAAGCTGATGTATGAATTGAGAGGTTTCCCCAATTCATGGAAAGCATTATGTATTTTAGAAAAGACAGTCATGGTGCATTTTTTTGAGCTTGTTCTGCATCATATTTGGATTATGGTATATAAAGACCTACTAAATCACACACAAGGCAGACGTCAAGTCAACCAGATGCGCATTTTCCATCAATTAGTCATTACAGCGGTATGACGTACGGGTGTACACTGACATAAAGCATGGCCTAACAAGTCAGAGGTTCTCCTTTCAATATGCATTTATACCAAAGTTCATTGGGGGTTTCATTCCTCTAAAATCAGTACACTCAGAGCAAACATGTTTTACTTTTATGAACAACGGGGTATCCAAAATCCAAAGGAGTTTTTGACTATATTGTTACCGTACACATGAAATAGAGAAACCATAAAACATTTCAAAAGTTTAAGAATAAGGTTGACTTTTTAGTGTTCCCACCTGAACCATAGGCTCATGATGTGAGAGACCCAGGTTCAAATCCCATATCCGATGCATTTTTGTGGCTGGCATGATAGCCAAGAGGTACGAGCACTTCTCTCTGAGCCATCAAGCCTGGGTTTGAATCTCGACCCAACTATAAACTGTCACCCTGGTGTTTCGCATTTGAGACGATCCATCAGAAGGATGCTAACCCGAAGGACTCATCTGCCTGCACTTGTCATTGGTGAACGGTGAAGTTCCCATGATGTCATTCACGAAGAAGAGGCACCCTCAATTTACAAATTTGTGATCAAATCACCTCCATTCCAGCAGTCAGGCGTGGCCAGCCGATTCTTGAAAGACTCGGGCCAAAGTCGTTCTCTTGCCGACCCCACAAGAAGGCGGGAATAACTTGGGATGTTAAAGAAGAGCAAGAAGAAGTGTGTTTGTTCGTTGTCTACCAGTATCCTTGTAATTCATGTAAAAGTGCAGTGCACCGATTTCTACCAATATCTTTGTCCTGCACAGGCATTTATGAACAAGCTTCTTCACGAGCGGCAGCATTTTACCAGTTAATTCCCCCATTCTGCTCGTATGATAATATTCAACGACAGTAATGTTGAATAATAATAATAATAATAATGATAATAATGATGAAAAAGTCTGTTTATGAACTCAGCTTCTAAAAACGGTGAGCAATGTATTTTTTTTTTCTGAAAGCAGTTTCATACGAAGCAAAACTAACATCAGATTTGTCTGCCCTTATGAACGAGGTAGGGTTTAATTGAAACTTATGATTCACACATGCAGCAAGATGGCACACAGTGAAGGTGTGAAAACAAGACGAACATTAACTATTTCATTCGATTCAAGGAAAAAACAAAACCTTTTTGAAATGAGAATGCAACACCTTTCTACGACAAGAAAGCAGGGGTCTTCCAAATGAAGCAAAGCAATTTACGAGGTTCTACATTTTGCTTTTGAAGTCTTGGCATTAACGGGACATATGGAATCATGAACCTCACCGGACGATTTTATCCTGATAAGTAATGTTTATTAGACGTCTGCTCTGCACATACGTGTTCCGATGCCACTAAACCAGAACTTGTCAAACAAGCATCGAGCTGTCAGCTCACTTCAATCAACCCCTTTCAAGACAAACTCTTAAGATTCCTTTTTGAAAATGTGATCTTCGAAGTACTTGTAAGATTTAAGCATTAATTTTTTTTGTTTTGTATACCAAGTCGAGGCTCATGTAAGAGCCAATACACAGAAACACATAACAAGGCAGGAGACAAGAAGGATAGGATAAGGAAGCACTAAACAGTAAGGAACAAAGACAATAGATCTGTGGAAGGGAGAGGGATGGGGCAGGGTACACAGGGTAAACAACATGGACATTACAGGGACTTTCAGGAAGGAAAACAGGGAATTTGAGGGAGGTGGGCTTCGGGTGGATTAACCACGGAAGGAAAGATCGTGGTTTTGAATGGGGGAAGATAAGAGGTAGTGGTGAACAGCTATTTTGAAGGCCTGGAGGGAGGAATGGGATTGAACAGAGTGTGGGAGTTTATTCCAAAGGTGGGAAAAAGAGGAATGAAAGAGTGAAGGTGAGCAGTGATTCTTTATTTTGGTAGTTTTATCAGAAGGGATTTTTTGGCGGACTTTGAGCGCCCTGAAGAAATATAGGGGGGACAGATCACAGACAGAGCAAGGGGGGAGGGGGCAAGGTCGGAGAGAAGACGGTAGAAGACAGAAAGACCACCAACTTGCCTCTGGTGAAAGAGTGAGAGACTCAAAGACAGCCTCATCGTGGGAGATACCAGAAAGACCACCGACCTTCTTCGCGGGAGACCCAAAGACTCAGCTTCATCGAGGGAGATTCATTTTAAATTCAGAAGTTTACTGCCGTTGATGCTTCTTTTACACCATCATATTTAACACGCTACATTACTTATTTGTGCCTGTTGTTTGTGTCCTTTACGATATTCTTAAAAGCAGCAAGCTTCTTGTTTAGAATGATCTACAATTTTGTTTGATTGCCAGACAAGCAGACAGTAAAAAAAAAAAAATATATATATATATATATATATATATATATATATATATATATATATATATATATATATATATATATATATATATATGCGCATGTGTGGTCAGGACAAAATCAGAACCAAAGTACTGTTAAACTTCAGCTTTGTTTTCAGATTCACGTTCAAAATATAACATTCAACACTTTTTACACTCTTAAACATACATAATTTTTACAACATATAAAATTCTAATGGGTACTCACCATTGAAGATACTACAACTTGCGTGATGAAGATGATGATGAATTAGCTGTGCAGTACTGATGACGATGAAGGTGATGACGATGATGAATGTACTGCACAGCCAGAAAGAGCATTACAGCTCTTCTGAAGGCGCCACTGCATCAGGCGCTTCGTCACAGCCACTGCATCTACGTTTTCCATACGCATGACTTTGTCTACTCTTCTACTGTACACTATGTGCAGTATTTTATTTCTTGTAATATGTTTTAATTATTTATTTATTTTTTTACGTTTTTTTAATTTTGTAGGCAAGAAAATGCCTATTTTACCATAAAAATAATTAAAATAATAAATATATAAAAATACATTTATACCGCAAAATCCCGTGATATAGCGAAAAATCCACAATATAAAATTAGATATGTAAGAGTTAAAAATCCGCGATACAGTGAGACCGTGAAAGGTGAACCGCGATATGGCGAGGGATGACTGTGTGTGTATATATATATATATATATATATATATATATATATATATATATATATATATATATATATATATATATATATATATATATATATATATATATATACACATATGATGTTTTAAGATCCCAGCTTGCTGCACAGAGTAATAAGAAAATCCGTTCTGGGGTCCAAAAAGTCCCCTGTTGTTTTTAGCAGCGTCTCGCGTCGCGAACGCTGCTCATAGAGAGCTCGGCATTGTTTTTCTTCTTCTTCTTCTTCTTCTTCTTCTTCTTCTTCTTCTTCTTGTGAAGACAAAACCTTAACCTCGAGGACTCGGCTCTTGTATATACAAGATCCGGATCTCCTTAAATACTAAGCACATGTACACATCCTCACATTGACGGTGCCTTTTGAGAGCGTCTATCATGAACTTTTAAATATATTCGGACATTTGCTTTAAAGTTTTGAAAAGTTCACGTTACTATTTAAAGATTATTCCATTTATCGTATTGTAATTTTGTAAATACACTATTTATTTCGTAAATACACGATATATCGTAAATACATTATGACGGGTCCCGCTATTGACTTAATCAAGGCACGTGACGAAATATCGGAAGTTTTTTTTTTTTTTTTAAGCCGACAAAACCTTTAGGACGCTGCTCTTGGACACATTTGTCCTTGTTGTTCAGTGTTTTGTAATATATATGATTACTTCACATGGTATTTGTATCGAGAAAGTCCTCCAATATCTATTTCTTTTTATGCTCATGTTTGTTTACTTTATCACTAAAACATCGTACAATCAAAATAATTATGTTTCCTCATTGATGTGAAACTTCAGCAGATTTAATGAAATTTAATGTTTCTCACTTGGAGTCATAAAGGTTCCCTGTTGGTATTTAATTTTCGATTTTATTATCTTGCCAAAACGAAGTTTTTGCAAGATATGTTAGTCAGCTTGTATGTTTTTTTTGTTTGTTTGTTTGTTTGTCTGTAATCACGTATAAAAAATTCTGCAGAGCACAGTTATCATTGGAAATTTTTGTAACTTCGCATATCAGAGGCCTATAGAGGTCCCTTTCAGCGCACAAAATTTTGAAGGTCAAGGTCAAAGGTCAAGGTCACTTTGGCGCAAATCAGGGGAGTCGACGAAACCCTTATTTTTTGAGTAATTTTGATCAGATCGTCTTCAAACTTAATGGGAATATAGTTCATGGTCTGGCGCTCAGCTGATTAATTTTTGGTGGCGATTGGCCTTGACCTTCATATGTTTGTTTGTTTGTTTTTTTGGTCTGTAATTACGTATAAATCACTCTGCAGAGCACAGTTATCATTGGAAATTTTTGTAACTTCGCATATCAGAGGCCTATAGAGGTCCCTTTCATCGCATAAAAATTTTGAAGGTCAAGGTCAAAGGTCAAGGTCACTTTGTCGCAAATCAGGGGAGTCAACGAAACCCTTATTTTTTGAGTAATTTTGATCGGATCGTCTTCAAACTTCATGGGAATATAGTTCATGGTCTGGCGCTCAGCTGATTAATTTTTGGTGGCAATTGGCCTTGACCTTCATGGTTAGCGCCTCAGGTCAAACATATTTGACCCCAAGGTCAATTTTTCAAGTTTTAGGAACCATATCGTGTAGTACCTCAAATTGAACACCTCGATGAGTGCTTTCTAGATATGTCAAGCTTGAGACATTATGACGTCATTTGGTGACGTTATGAGGCAAAAGCATATTTTTTATGGTTACTCTGTAGAACGATTCTCATCGGAATCTCTCGTAGGCAGATATTCCTCAAGGAGTCGCTCCTGGTGGATAGCAGCTCTGTTTACCTCAGTGTGACCTGAAAGAAGTCACACATGGTCACCTTTTGGCAAGATACGGGTAACCCTGCGGGTGACATTGGTTTATATTTATTTTTATTTCGCTTATGTTTGTTGACTTTAATAATAAAAAATCATGTTTAGTCATTGATGTGAAACTTTGGTAGATTTAGTGAAATTGAGTGGTTTTTGAGTTGGGGTCTGAAAAGACCCCAGTTGGTAAGAATAGTCAGTAAAATATGTTGGTAGGACTCAGGTTAAACATTCAGACACTTGTCCATCACATGATCAAATGGCTGTGGAGAAGACTTGAGGAAGAGGGGGAGGGGGGGTGTCAAATTTTCCAACAGTTTCATATATCTTTTTCTTTAACAGACACTATTATCCCACATTGTGGGGTTGGCCGGGGGAAGCTTGGCCCAAATCTTCTTGAACCAGCTGGCCAGGCCTGACGTTTGACTCGTTGGGACAGGAATTTGTAATTTGTTCAGGGTGCCGGCAATGGCTTGCCTACTCTTTATGAAGGACACCATGGGATCTTTAACATCCACCAATGAATGCTGGCAGACGGGATGCCTGTTTAACGTCCATCCGAGGGACGGCACACACATTGATCAATCACTCTGCCTGTGAAACACCGGTATGACAGTTTATAGTTGGGTGGGGAAGCAAACCCAGGCTAGGCAACTTAGAGGGGGGTGTGCGTACCTCGAGGCCATCCTGCCAGCCCTACAGTATGGGTATGTATGTGTGTATATTTTTACATATATATATATACATATATATACATATATATATATATATATATATATATATATACATACACATACACGTACGTACACACATACACAAACAAACACACAAGCCTTAAATTTATTCATTTCATCGATATAAAGCAAGTTTTACTCAGTAATTTGTACTAATGGTCAACTATTTGTTTGCAGGAATGAGTTACTGGGTCTTGTACGACAGTTAACTATGCCTCGAACCCAAGCACACGACCTTTCCTATTTTCAAAGCGGACGAATTGTTGGCAAATCAGAAGATGGACTCAGCCAGCATCAGATTGCCCAGAACCTTGGCATTCTGATTTCTACGGTCAATCAGGTGATTGCGCAATTCACCAGCGAAGGCAAGGAATCCACAGCTTCCTGTTCTGGTCGACCTGGGCCCTCATAAAGGTGTCTTTGAGCTGTCAAGCGGATCCATTGAGAAAAAACTCCCCGTTGCAAGGCAGCAGATGTTGCAGAGGATGTCCAAATTAGCTCAAGAACTGCCGTGCGGTCCTTTCATCAACTGCTATGGGAGAGCAGCTCGGAGTAAACCTTTTCTTAGACCGGCCAACATTCAAAGGAGAAAGAAGTGGGTTGACGAGATGGCCACTAGTCCCTTGGAGTTTTGTCAAACTGTCATTTTTTCAGATGAGTCCAAAATTGCTCAATGTTCTGACAGTGGACGCGTGTGGGTCTGGAGACTTCCGAATCAAGAGTTCTCTTTGGATCAATTGCAGCCAACTGTCAAACACGACGGTTTTTCAGTGATGGTGTGGGGAGCAATCTGGAGCACGGGTCGGTCAGACCTTGTGGAGTGTGTTTGCAACATCAACTCTTCGATATAAATTTCTATCCTTGAGGATGGATTTCTCCCCGTCTTCTCCACTAGTCAGATGGTCAAAAACAACACTCTGTTCATGGAAGATGGAGCTCCATGCCACACTGCAAAAAACACCAAAGAATGTCAGAACAGAAATGGGATCAAGCGACTTCCATGGCCAAGTCAATCTCCTGATATGAATCCCATTGAACACCTCTGGGACATATTGGATCGAGCTGTGCGGAAAAAGTGCAGGAAACCAACATCACGGGCAGAATTCCTAAACCCTTTGCATGAAGCCTGGGAAGAAATCCCACAAGATAAAATTTTGGAACTCGTTAGTTATATACCTGAAAGAGTAAAAACATTGAAATCTGCAAATGGCAAGTCTACCAAATACTAGTGGATGTATTAAAATGGATCAAATATACTTCAAATGTTCAATAAATAAATTCTGTAAAAATCATGGTGTCGACTTCTGTGAATGCACGCGCACACACACACGCTTGTTCGACAGGATTTTAGTTGTCCACTCTGAGTTTGATTCATGATATGGCAATAAAGCGTCCGATTGGTGTTTCATAGGCAGGGGGAACATCACGGAGTACGCCATCCCTCAAATGTATATTTAGCGGGGTGTCCATCTATTAGAATGAGTTGGTGCAAGTTAAAGATCCCATGAGATCATTTGTGAAGAGTAGGTGAGTCGTCACCGGCACCCTGAACAAATTCCACTCTTCATGTGCAGGGGCACTGCATCAGTTGCACAGCCACACCGCAATAATGAGTGATGCAACCTGTGAGCTGAACACAGAAATCAATTCCAATCAAATGTAGCGTATGCATTCGCCAACACCATCAGCGAGTCTGAATAGTCTGAATCAGTGTTCGTGCAGACAATGTCAATCAATGGAGAGACATCACCAACAGGGACACCTGACATTGGGTATTGCGTCCACTTGTCCTACAGCGTACAGGTACAGGTACAGGTACAGGTACAGCGTCTCAATTAAACAGCAACCTGTCACTGGTCGTTTAAGAGTTTGTATCCTGAGAGTGGGTGGTCCTTGAGGGTCTTTCCAATTATTGTGGGATTTTTTTTTTGGAGGAGGGGAGCAGTACGTAACCCTACCTCAGAGTTTCAAATATGACCCTGACCTTCCCCCCCACCTGCATCCTCCCCCCCTGCATCCTCCTCCCCCCCACCTGCATCCTCCTCCCCCTCCCCCACCTGCATCCTCCTCCCCTCCCCCACCTGCATCCTCCTCCCCTCCCCCACCTGCATCCTCCTCCCCCTCCCCCACCTGCATCCTCCTTCCCCTCCCCCACCTGCATCCTCCTCCCCTCCCCCACCTGCATCCTCCTCCCCTCCCCCACCTACATCCTCCTCCCCTCCCCCACCTGCATCCTCCTCCCCCTCCCCCACCTGCATCCTCCTCCCCCTCCCCCACCTGCATCCTCCTTCCCCTCCCCACCTGCATCCTCCTCCCCTCCCCCACCTGCATCCTCCTCCCCCTCCCCCACCTGCATCCTCCTCCCCTCCCCCACCTGCATCCTCCTCCCCCTCCCCCACCTGCATCCTCCTCCCCTCCCCCACCTGCATCCTCCTCCCCCTCCCCCACCTGCATCCTCCTCCCCCTCCCCCACCTGCATCCTCCTCCCCCTCCCCCACCTGCATCCTCCTTCCCCTCCCCCACCTGCATCCTCCTCCCCCCACCTGCATCCTCCTCCCCCTCCCCCACCTGCAACCTCCTCCCCCTCCCCCACCTGCATCCTCCTCCCCCTCCCCCACCTGCATCCTCTTCCGCATCAAAGCGCAATTTACTGACATTAACAAGTCTTCATTTATTATGTGGTACAAATGTGATAAAATATAAATGATGGAAATAAAGTTTCATATCGGGAAGAGCGCAGGTATGGCGCTGGGATATCGCTTCGACTGTGACGATTACTCGATATCGAGACCGTCCGCACAGCAGAACCAGCACAGGTCAAATGATACACGTGTCGTACATGGAGTACGAGGATCAGGATTCTTACCTCATCTCGAATGAGCTGCAGCAGAGAATCGTCGTGCATGGCGGACGAGGCTCCGCTCAAAGATCTGTTCGTCCTCTCCCTCTCCCTCTCCGCCCGCACATTACGATCTAGAAACCTTCTTCTTCTTCCTCCTCCCTCTCTCCTTGCGCCGCCTCACCTTACACCAACATTTCCCTCATTTTTTCATCCTCCTCTTCACAAGCCGATCATCCCTCCTTCATTCCTCTCTTCCCCTGTGCAGCTCCATCACATTTCCTCTCACGCACCTCACCCCCCCGCATGCCGTACCTTCCCCCCGCATGCCGTACCTTCCCCCCCGCATGCCGTACCTTCCCCCCCGCATGCCGTACCTTCCCCCCGCATGCCGTACCTTCCCCCCGCATGCCGTACCTTCCCCCCGCATGCCGTACCTTCCCCCCGCATGCCGTACCTTCCCCCCCGCATGCCGTACCTTCCCCCCGCATGCCGTACCTTCCCCCCCCCCAGCATGCCGTGCCTTCCCCCCCCCAGCATGCCGTGCCTTCCCCCCCGCATGCCGTACCTTCCCCCCGCATGCCGTACCTTCCCCCCGCATGCCGTACCTCCCCCCCCCGCATGCCGTACCTCCCCCCCCGCATGCCGTACCTTCCCCCCGCATGCCGTACCTCCCCCCAGCATGCCGTACCTTCTCCTACCCCCACATGCCGTACCTTCCCCCCCGCATGCCGTACCTTCCCCCCAGCATGCCGTACCTTCCCCCCCGCATGCCGTACCTCCCCCCCAGCATGCCGTACCTTCTCCTACCCCCAGCATGCCGTACCTCCCCCCAGCATGCCGTACCTTCCCCCTCCCCCCAGCATGCCGTACCTTCCCCCTCCCCCAGCATGCCGTACCTTCCCCCTCCCCCCCATGCCGTACCTCCCCTCCCCCCAGCATGCTGTACTTTCCCCTCACCCCCTCCCCCAGCATGCCGTACCTTCCCTCACCCCCCCAGCATGCCGTACCTCCCCCTCCCCCAGCATGCTGTACTTTCACCTCACCCCCTCCCCCATCATGCCGTACCTTCCCCTCACCGCCCTCCCCCAGCATGCCGTACCTTCCCCTCACCCCCCAGCATGCTGTACCTTACCCCCTCCCCCGCATGCCGTACCTCCCCTCCCCCCAGCATGCCGTACCTCCCCCAGCATGCCGTACCTTCCCCCCTCCCCCCATGCCGTACCTCCCCCTCTCCCCCAGCATGCTGTACTTTCCCCTCACCCCCAGCATGCCGTACCTTCCCCTCACCCCCCCAGCATGCCGTACCTCCCCCTCCCCCACCCCCAGCATGCTGTACTTTCCCCTCACTCCCTCCCCCATCATGCCGTACCTTCCCCTCACCCTCCTCCCCCAGCATGCCGTACCTTCCCCTCACCCCCCCAGCATGCCGTACCTTCCCCCACACCCCTACCCTTCTTCAGCATCCCGTACTTTCCCCCCACCCCCTCCTCCAGAATCCAATTCCTCCACCTTCCCCCCACGCGGTGATAGTGTCCCATGGGTGGCAAGTACAGTTTGATAAAATATGTAACTCACGGTAAAGCATTTGGGAAGGGTCGGGGGAGGGGGGGGACAGAGTCATCCATTTATTTGTAAGCATATATGGCGGATTTTGTCTTCCCCCATGCTCGGGACCGGGTGCATGTACCTGTCCCTTGCCCGAATAGGACATCTCCTCCGAACGTGTTCCCTCAACCCTCCTCTCTCCATCATCTCCACTTTAAGAAGATTTAAAGGACCCCCTACTACATACGGAGTGAATAGATGGCCACGTTTACACTCCATAAAGTTCAAAAGTTTAATATCCCAGATTATGTCGTGGTATTTTGTACAGTATTCCCATTCCCTCACCCCATACTTTCATTACATCAAACGCATTGATGAGTATGTTGCAATGACAGAACACGAATTGAGTCTGCTGCTGCTGTTAGCATCGGTGCTCAGGCAACGCAACTTCACTCGCAGGTGCCCACTGAAGATAACGACAGGAATTGACCAGGTAAGCAGCACACACTGACCCGTTCTTTTAAAGAGGTACCGGAGGATCTTCAACGTCCACCATCACATGCGAACATGTAGGACAGCCGGCTTAACATGCCGCATCACCGCCCTGCCTGCGACAGCACCAAGATGGTCTCACCGGGGTTATAGTGTTATAGTGTCGACGGTGGCGGGATTCGCACCCTACTCTTGACAGCCAAATGTTGAAGATTCGGCGTCACTTAACAGCACCGCCGTCTCCGGGGTGATACCGCCGGCTAGTTCGGCACAGGCCTCGGGTCACGCGCCTCGGATCGCGATACCAAAGTACACCTGGGCCTTACCAGTTGGGGAAATAGACCCAGGCTACAGACTGGGTTTGTCAGAGACCGAGCGAAGTCTGCCAGTCCGTGACCCGTTTGGTTTTATATACAAATCGAGCGGATTGTTCCTCGGCGCGGCACGAATAAACTCAAGGCGGCAACTTTCGTATAACTCAGCCAGATTTATTGGGGACACATCGGGGAATACGACACAAGCAAAACATTCACAGCAATGTTATAATTAATCTATAACCCGCTCTTAACTGGGGAGCTACGGATACGGGTTTCGAAGGGAACCCTAGCGAGATAAACCTTAGGCCTGGACAACATGCAGACAAGACACAGAGTACTTGGTGATGCCTCATGGACGATGGGAAAGTGTCAAAGGCACGAATGCGGCTCGTGAGAAGCTGATGTCAACAGATTCGAGCACCCAAGCTCAAGCACGCCGCGTGGCAAGATGGCGGCGTCGTCCTTTTGTCGCACCGCTCACGCACCAGCCTCGGCGCGTTCAGCCCCTGTAAGGTCAACGGCACAATACAGTCAGTTCTATGGTGGGTTCCAGCTGGTTTCTCCAAGGTCCAGTATGCGAATCCAGGCCTGGCCTGTTCACCAGACTAGGCCAAATTGGGGTGTTGGGCTCCGCAGGTGGATCGACGGGATGAAAGACGTGTCAAGCCATGCAGTAAGGACATTGAGAGGCTCCGTGACTGGACTCCAGATGAACCTGTTGATTACCTCCTCATAAAGTCGATCGCCGACTCCCCTCATGCAGTTCCTCTTGCCTTTCGGGGCGGGCGTTTTCACGAAGCCGATCACACTCACAAAGCCGTTCCCAGACTGACAAAGCAGCCAGTTCCTTTTACAGCAGATCGCAGACTCAACACTAGCCGTTTCTTCCTTGTCTTCCCGGAGCTCGCTCTTCTGGAACGCCCCTGGGGATACGTGATTGGTCCATCCCTCCAGTCCGCAGCTGCTCTCCACCAATGGGCTGCCGATACGTCTCGCCGACCGACACTTTCAGAGCGCTCGGCGGGGGCTAGTTAGAAAGGGGGGGGGGGGAGGAAAAAGAAGCAAGGCGCCTCTCGGTACACCACCACTGTACGAACACTGAACAGCCTGCTACACCTCCCGACACACATGTAACGTCAGATTACTAAACAACCTGGCAAAACATGCATTTAAGGGGGGATCTGGGCTAATCCTGTATTTAATAACACACTAAGGGCCCATTGCCACAACAATAGGACCCCTCAAAAAGGGGAGTACGCCACCTCTAATCTATGCTGTCGCCCCAATTCTTCCCATGAAACAAAACATCCGTAATCTCTTTGTAATCAACTCACAGGGACGACCAGGTGCTGGCGAGTAGGGGGGAGGGGATCCCCATCACTGCCTGGCTGGGTGACCTTTTCCCAGAGATGATTTCGGGACGTGGTGGACATTGAAAAGCTGTGGAGTTATTGGTCTCGTGGTGGTTACCTTTTGCCTGCGGGCGGCGACAGCACTACCTGACCGCACATCCCAATACACATGTTATAATGACCTTTGGTGGCCTCGAAACAGACGTCAAGGCCAACGTGTGATAGCTTAAAACCTTGCCCAGATTCTGAAGTACAGACACGGTACACACAAAATTTTGGGGCTCTGGGTGCTGGGGTTCTGCCCTGAAAGAATAACAAACACTTGAAAATATGTTACGGATTAGCTTGATTATCCTATTTTAACACAAGCAGCGAATTCAGCAAGGCGCCAGCAGACAATGGTCGACTCTCTTTGCAGTGCCATGAGATCTTTGCCCTCCACACCCCAGACACAAACGGAACCTCCTTTACGAATGCCCTCCCAAGGTCAGACGACTCGCTCAAATGCCGTCCAGGATTAAAGACCCGACCGCTTCCAGGTGAGCATATTGTCGTGGAGGTGGCCGGATTCGAATCCCGCTCCTGTTGGCAGTTGTCGTAGAGGTGCTGGGGTTCGAATCCCACTACCTAAATTCGTGGTAGCCAGGCAGTTAGCACCGACCATCCTCCCGGGACGGTCGATCGGTCCTTATTCCTGGGATGCGGACATGCTCATTGACGTGGATTTGAGCACCCGCTCAAAGGGTATGGCGGTGGCAACGCCGCTGTATGGGTGGAGACAACAGAGCCCAGTACAGTATTCCCAGCCTGGCCAAGGGCTGGCCCTCGATCTAGTTTTGGGGAGCTTTGTCCGGCACGTGTACTTGCAGGCAAAATGACGCCGTCTCTTGTTGATGCCGGGCGGTGGCAATGCCGCTGTATGAGGGGAGACAACAGAGCCCGGTGAGAGCAGCAGCAGATGGAGTTCTTGGAATGGAACGGTAGATGGAACGGAAGGACAGCACGAGAGGGTTTGATCCGCGAACCCCACTCAAAATACACGAAATGCGGTTTCTTAAGAAGGGAAAACATTTCCTGAAAGAAATATTTATAAGGACAATAATGGAGTTTATAAGGACAATAATGTAACAAATTTAATAAATAACTCCGATGATCAGGGCCTCGCACACAGAGACGCAAACACAGACAAAAGGTGACAAACTAAAATAAACTGGTACTCAGCCTGGCCAAGGGCTGAACCTCGTAGATCTGGTGTTGGGGAGCTTCGTCCGGCACGTGTACTTGCAAGCAAAATGGCACGCTCTTGTCGAGCCCGAGAGGAAGGTGCCTCCACCATCCACGTGCACACGCAGGCAAAATCGTGCTTCCCTTGTAGTAGCTTTCCAAACTCTACATGTGCAAATCTGGCCAGCACCTCCTCGATCAGCTCGAGATGTGAACTCCACCCTGCTCGATGGGGTCGAGATGTGAACTCCACTCTGCTCGATCAGCTCGAGATGTGAACTCCACCCTGCTCGATCTGCTCTGGACATCAACTCCACCCTGCTCAATCAGCTCGAAATGTGAACTCCACCCTGCTCGATGGGGTCGAGATGTGAACTCCACCCTGCTCGATCAGCTCGAGATGTGAACTCCACCCTGCTCGATCTGCTCTGGACGTCAACTCCACCCTGCTCGATCAGCTCGAGATGTGAACTACACCCTGCTCAATCGGCTGGAGATGTGAACTCCACCCTGCTCGATCGGCTCGAGACGTGAACTCCACCCTGCTCGATCAGCTCGAAATGTGAACTCCACCCTGCTCGATCAGCTCGAGATGTGAACTACACCCTGCTCAATCGGCTGGAGATGTGAACTCCACCCTGCTCGATCGGCTCGAGACGTGAACTCCACCCTGCTCGATCAGCTCGAAATGTGAACTCCACCCTGCTCGATCAGCTCGAGATGTGAACTACACCCTGCTCGATCAGCTGGAGATGTGAACTCCACCGTGCTCGATCAGCTCGAGATGTGAACTACACCCTGCTCGATCGGCTCGAGATGTGAACTCCACCCTGCTCGATCGGCTCGAGACGTGAACTCCACCCTGCTTGATCGGCTCAAGATGTCAACTCCACCCTGCTAGATCGGCTCAAGCCATGAACTCCACCCTGCTCAATCGGCTCCAGACATGAACTCCACCCTGCTCGATCAGCTCGAGACGTGAACTCCACCCTGCTCGATCGGCTCGAGACTTGAACTCCACCCTGCTCGATCGGTTCGAGACATGAACTCCACCCTGCTCGATTAGCTCCAAACGTCAACTCCACCCTGCTCGATCTACTCTCGACGTGAACTCCACCCTGCTCGATCGGCTCAAGATGTGAACTCCACCCTGCTGGATCGGCTCAAGATGTGAACTCCACACTGCTCTCGCCGTGTACTCTAACCTGCTCGATCTGCCCTCGACATGAACTCCACCCTGCTCGATCTGCTCGAGATGTGAACTCCACACTGCTCTCGCCGTGTACTCTAACCTGCTCGATCTGCCCTCGACATGAACTCCACCCTGCTCGATCTGCTCGAGATGTGAACTCCACCCTGCTCGATCTGCTCGAGATGTGAACTCCACCCTGGTCGAGATGTGAACTCCACCCTGCTCGATCTGCTCTAGATGTGAACTCCACCCTGCTGGATCGGCTCGAGATGTGAACTCCACCCTGCTTGATCTGCACCAGACATTAACTCCTCCCTGCTCGAACTGCTCTCGACATGAACTCCACCCTGCTCGATCTGCTCTTGATGTGAACTCCACCCTGCTCGATCTGCTCGAGATGTGAACTCCACCTTGCTCGATCGGCTCCAGCCATGAACTCCACCCTGCTCGATCTGCTCTTGACATGAACTCCTCCCTGCTCGATCTGCTCGAGACATGAACTCCACCTTGCTCGATTTGCTCTTGACATGAACTCCACCCTGCTCGATTTGCTCTTGACATGAACTCCACCCTGCTCGATCTGCTCTTGACATGAACTCCACCCTGCTCGAGATGTGAACTCCACCCTGCTCGATCTGCTTTCGATGTGAACTAAACCCTGCTCGATTGGCTCAAGATGTAAACTCCACTCTGCTCGATCGGCTCAATATGTAAACTCCACCCTGCTCGATCGGTTCAAGATGTGAACTCCACCCTGCTCGATCAGCTCGAGATGTAAACTCCACCCTGCTCGATCTGCCCTCGACATGAACTCCACCATGCTCGATCGGCTCAGGACGTGAACTCCACCCTGCTCGATCTGGTCTCGACGTGAACTCCACGCTGCTCGATCGGCTCGAGACGTGAACTCCACGCTGCTCAATTGGCTCGAGACGTGAACTCCACGCTGCTCAATCGGCTCGAGACGTGAACTCCATGCTGCCCGATCGGCTCGAGACGTGAACTCCACCCTGCTCGATATGTGAACTCCACCCTGCTCGAGAAGTGAACTCTACCCTGCTCGATCTGCTCTCGACATGAACTCCACCCTGCTCGATTTACTCAAGACGTGAACTCCACCCTGCTCGATCTGCCCTCGATGTGAACTCCACACTGGTCGATCGGCTTGAGACGTGAACTCCACCCTGCTCGATCTGCTCTTGACATGAACTCCACGCTGCTGGATCTGCTCTCGATGTGAACCCCACCCTGCTCAATCTGCTCAAGAAGTGTACTGCACCATGCTCGATCTGCCCTCGACATGAACTCCACCCTACTCGATCTACTCTCGACGTGAACTCCACCCTGCTCGATCTGTTCTAGACGTGAACTCCATCTTGCTCGATGTGCTCTAGATGTGAACTCCACCCTGCTCAATCTGCTCAAGACGTGAACTCCACCCTGCTCGATCTGCTCGAGACATGAACTCCACCCTACTCGATCGGCTCAAGACATGAACTCCACCCTGCTCGATCTGCTCAAGACGTGAACTCCTCCCTGCTCGATCTGCTCTGGATGTGAACTCCACCCTGCTCGATCGGCTCCAGACAAGAACTCCACCCTGCTCAATCTGCTCCAGACGTGAACTCCACCCTGCTCTAGACGTGAACTCCACCTTGCTCGATCGGCTCCAGACGTGAACTCCTCCCTGCTCGATCTGCTCTTGACATGAACTCCACCCTTCTCGATCTGCTCTGAATGTGAACTCCACCCTTCTCGCTTGTCTCCAGACATGAACTCCACCCTGCTCGATCGGCTCCAGACATGAACTCCACCTTGCTCGATCTGCTCCAGACGTGAACTCCACTTTGCTCGATCTGCTCTCGACGTGAACTCCACCCTGCTCGATCGGCTCCAGACATGAACTCCACCCTGCTCGATCTGCTCGACACATGAACTCCACCCTGCTCGAGATGTGAACTCCGCCCTGCTCGATCGGCTCCAGACGTTAACTCCACCCTGCTCGATCTGCTCTTGACATGAACTCCTCCCTGCTCGATCTGCTCTTGACATGAACTCCTCCCTGCTCAATCTGCTCTTCACATGAACTCCACCCTGCTCGATCGGCTCCAGACATGAACTCCACCTTGCTCGATCTGCTCCAGACGTGAACTCCACTTTGCTCGATCTGCTCTCGACGTGAACTCCACCCTGCTCGATCGGCTCCAGACATGAACTCCACCCTGCTCTATCTGCTCTCGACGTGAACTCCACCCTGCTCGATCTGCTCAAGACGTGGACTCCACCTTGCTCGATCGGCTCCAGACATGAACTCCACCCTGCTCGATCTGCTCTTGACATGAACTCCACCCTGCTCGAGACGTGAACTCCACCCTGCTCGATCGGCTCCAGACGTAAACTCCACCCTGCTCGATCTGTTCTTGACATGAACTCCTCCCTGCTCAATCTGCTCTTCACATGAACTCCTCCCTGCTCAATCTCCTCTTGACATGAACTCCTCCCTGCTCGATCTGCTCCAGACATGAACTCCACCCTGCTCGATCTGCTCTTAACATGAACTCCACCCTGCTCGATCTGCTCTGGATGTGAACTCCACCCTGCTCGATCTGCTCTTGACGTGAACTCCACCCTGCTCGATCTGCTCTTGACGTGAACTCCACCTTGCTCGATCTGCTCTTGACGTGAACTCCACCTTGCTCGATCAGCTGCAGACATGAACTCCACCCTGCTCGATCTGCTCTTGACATGAACTCCACCCTGCTCGAGACGTGAACTCCGCCCTGCTCGATCGGCTCCAGACGTTAACTCCACCCTGCTCGATCTGCTCTTGACATGAACTCCTCCCTGCTCAATCTGCTCTTCACATGAACTCCTCCCTGCTCAATCTGCTCTTCACATGAACTCCTCCCTGCTCGATCTCCTCTTGACATGAACTCCTCCCTGCTTGATCTGCTCTTAACATGAACTCCACCCTGCTCGATCTGCTCTGGATGTGAACTCCACCCTGCTCGATCTGCTCTTGACGTGAACTCCACCTTGCTCGATCGGCTGCAGACATGAACTCCACCCTGCTCGATCTGCTCGACACATGAACTCCACCCTGCTCGATCTGCTCAAGACATGAACTCCACCCTGCTCGATCTGCTCTTGACATAAACTCCACCCTGCTCGATCCGCTCTCTATGTGAACTCCATCCTGCTCGATCTGCTCTTGACATGAACTCCACCCTGCTCGATCTGCTCTTGACATGAACTCCACCCTGCTCGATCTGCTCTCTATGTGAACTCCATCCTGCTCGAGACGTGAATCTGCTCGAGACGTGAATCTGAAAACTCGAGACTGCACCCTGCTCGATCTGATCGAGACATGAACTCCATCCCACTCGATCTGCTCCAGACATGAACTCCACCCTGCTCCATCTGCTCTTGACGTGAACTCCACCCTGCTCGATCTGCTCCAGACATGAACTCCACCCTGCTCGATCTGCTCTTGACATGAACTCCACGCTGCTGGATCTGCTCTCGATGTGAACCCCACCCTGCTCGATCTGCTCAAGGCGTGTACTGCACCATGCTCGATCTGCCCTCGACATGAACTCCACCCTACTCGATCTGCTCTCGACGTGAACTCCACCCTGCTCGATCTGTTCTAGACGTGAACTCCACCTTGATCGATGTGCTCTAGATGTGAACTCCATCCTGCTCAATCTGCTCAAGACGTGAACTCCACCCTGCTCGATCTGCTCCAGACATGAACTCCACCCTGCTCTATCTGCTCTTGACATGAACTCCACGCTGCTGGATCTGCTCTTGATGTGAATTCCACCCTGCTCGATCTGCTTGAGACGTGAACTCCACCCTGCTCGATCTGCTCCAGACATGAACTCCTCCCTGCTCGATCTGCTCTCGACGTGAACTCCACCCTGCTCGATCTGCTCCAGACATGAACTCCTCCCTGCTCGATCTGCTCTCGACGTGAACTCCACCTTGCTCGATTTGCTCTCGACATGAACTCCACCCTGTTTGATCTGCTCTAGACATGAACTCCACCCTGCTCGATCTGCTCTAGACATGAACTCCACCCTGCTCGATCTGCTCTCTCCGAAACCCCCTCGCCAAGTGGACATTGCCCCTTCGATCCTCCTCTCTTTCGCCCCTGGGGTGTGGCTTCCTCACCTCCAAACCTGGGAAGGCGGGGGCTCCTCCTGTTGTTGTTTCAGGGATTCGGTCCCTAGCCTACGGCTTCACTTGGAATATAAAAACATGGGGAAAAAAAAAATCACAGATGGAAATCCCGTACAGGGGAACTTATTTTTACTCCCGAAGCTATTCAACACCACACCAACCCTCATGTGGTGACACATAACACTTAAGCTGACAGATTCCCTGAAATATACCTCAAGGTACTTCTGCCCATCCACAAACCATGCTGCACTATACAACAAGGACAAGGAAATCCAACACAGGTGGAGGTCATTCAGCCCATCATCTCTGCACGAACACCACACCAACCCAAGATCATTTTAATTAATGAAAAAAATATGTTTATATTTTTTTTGTTGTAATTTTTTTTTCTTCCCCTCGGAGAGGGGGCATGGGCTTGGTTAAAAACACACATCAACCACACAACCCCCTTAACAAGACCCCCACCAACAGCACACCATACACAATCACCCATCAATTCTCAAACTACCTAAAAGTCTTATTAACATCCCCATACCCCTCCATCTCCATAACTTCCACGTACATATCTAATTCTAAATTAAACTTATCTACTTTTTCTGCTGCCACTACTTTTCCAGGGAGACCATTCCATGCATTAACTACTCTCTGAGTGAAAGTCCCCTGCGTTACTACCATCTTAACTCTCCTCTTCTTTACTCTCAGGCCATGGCCGCTCATTCTATCACTGCATACTCTGTTCAATAATTCATCTTCACTTATTTTATCTGTACCTTTCATTATCTTAAACATCTCTATCATATCTCCTCATAACCGCCTCCTTTCTAGTGAATAAAACCCTGTCTCCTTCAGCCGCTCCTCATAGCTGAGTCTAGCTCGGCCCGGAATCAATCTAGTAGCCCTACACTGAACCTTCTCGATGGCATCGATGTCCTTCCTGAGTTGTAGTGACCAAAACTGCACACAATATTCTAGATGTGGCCCTCACTAAATTCCTGTACAATGTTAACACCAGCTCTTTTGATTTATAATTGATCCCCCTCCAAATACAGCCTAAAACCCTATTTGCTTTACCTATAGCTACCTGGCATTGTGCTACCTGCTTACCTCCCGTATCTATTACCACCACCAGATCCTTTTCCTGTGTGACACACTCCAAAATTACCCTTTGCATCCTGTAATCTCGATTTTCATTGTTCTTTCCCATCCTCAACACCTTACACTTGCTCAGGTTAAATTACATCTGCCAGTCTTTTGCCCAATCTATACAAGTATCAATACTTTCCTGTATCTGATCACCACCCCCACTGTTATCCACCTTACCTCCAAGCTTTGTGTCATCCGCAAATTTGGAAAGCTTACTCTTCACCCCATTATCCAAATCGTTGATGTAAATATTGAATAGTAATGGTCCGAGTACTGATCCCTGAGGTACCCCACTACTTACATCCTCCCAGCAAGACATCCTCCCACTCACAGACACTCTTTGCTTCCTACCACTAAGCCAGATTGTAATCCAATTAGCTACCTGACCAGCCACTCCACAAACCCTCACTTTGGCTAACAACCTCCGATGTGGTACCTTATCAAAAGCCTTCTTAAAGTCTAGATTTACTATGTCCACTGCCTTTCCCTCATCCACACAATCAGACACTGCTTCATAGAACTCTAAAATATTTGTTAAACAGGAACTACCTTTGGTAAACCCATGCTGACTACCTTTAATTAGTTTGTATTTGTTTAAATGGTACCTTATCTTGTCCATAATTAATTAATGTCTCCAACACCTTCCCCACAACTGAAGTCAAACTAACAGGTCTATAGTTTCCCAATTCTTCTCTGGATCCTTTCTTAAATCATGGTGTTACATTTGCTACTCTCCATTCCTCCGGTACCTGTCCTGACTCCAGGGAACTATTGAAAATATCCGTTAACATCTCGCTTACCTGCTCAGCCACCTCCATCAATACTCTCGGGTGAAGATTATCTGGACTCGGAGCCGTATCTACTCTTAGATTTCCTCGCTGTTCCTTTACTTCCTCCACTCCAACCTGGATCTTCTGTAAAAGACCTTCTTCACCTCCTCGATAGATACTCTCAGCTGTTGGCAATTCTTCTGACTGTTCTTGTGTAAAAGTTGAAAAATACCTGTTTAATAAGCCTGCCATCTCACCTTCATCACGAACCACTCTCCCGGTTCTATTCCTCAATGGGCCCCACACTGGTCAGAACCTGTTCTTTTCCCCTGATATACTTATAACCTTCCTCTCTACAATCCTATCTGTACTATTAAATCGATTCATCTACCCCCATAATCATAACAATATCACCACAAGTGCATCAATCTTGCAACTGTGTTGTTTGCATTGCAAACTCTTCAACCTTGTTCAAAATGAAATGAGCATGAGCTTTGACTATGCCCGTTCTATCTTTAGCTGTAGCCTTCTCTATAAACCTTTGGATGGACTTAAAATGAAGTGACCAATTGCGGGTGAATGAAAACTTAGAAATTTAAATGCGATATGATTTTGCTGTGAATTTATTTGAATCGGGAGCAGTGAAGTTAATTTTTACCTTCTCTGGAATCATTCCAGATAAGGTATCGTCATCACGCACCGTCCGTCCGTCTCCTTTTTCGACTTCTCCGGCCAAACCGCTGGGCCGATCCGGCTGAAAATTTGCAGCAACCTTCCTCTCCTGACCGGTAACAGGAATTTCAAAACTCGTTCTGGTCACATGACTTTAAGTAGGTCAAAATGGCCGACTTGGTAAGTTTCTTGAAAAATCTTCTCCAGACCCACCAGTTAGAATGCCACCAAATTTGAGTAACAACATTAGGCCAGGGTCGGGAGGTTCCGAGGTCATGCTGATCATGTGGCTGGAAGAGTGTCAAAATGGCGGTCGTGCAAATTCCTTGCAAAATCTTTTTCTCCAGACCTCCCCTTCAGAATGTTACCAAATTTGGGTTACAACATTAGGACAGGGTTTTGATATTATATTGGGGAGGTCATGCCGATTACATGACCGGAAGTGTCAAAATGGCGTGCTTCGTAACATTTTTGGAAAATCATGTAAATTCCTTCAAAAATCTTCCTCACCAGACCCACCAGTCAGAATTCTACCAAATTTGGGTTACACCATTAGGCCAGGGCCCAGATAAGCCACAGGTCCAGCGGTCCTATTTTTTTTTTTTAAACATATTGTTACAGTTGTGGAAATTCGCATTACACCATACAGAGTCCTCAGGTGAGATATCTCGGTAAGTCCATGTGTAGTTAGCCCAAACCTGTTGTATAGAGGGAATATGTGTGATTCATCCGGGCTGCGACGCTTTGAGTTAGCCATTTTTTCTTTCTGTATTGTTATTTTCGACCATTAATCCCCCAACAACTCAAACACCACCACCTTCGCCTCTTTACCTCCACAACTCCATCCCGCAAACATCGCTTCACCACCATGCTCAAACAACGCCCGCCAACAACCAAAAACTCCCACTACCTCCACCTTTCTACCACACGTCGTGCCATGGGCTGCGAATGCGTTCCTTTGGCTTCAAAAAGCGGATCAGGAATGCTTCACGCCTCCTTTTTATCCGTCTAATGACCGAACATCGGGTAGTGTAGCACCGCCTCCGAACCCGCTGTGAATGCATTCCTTTCGCCCCGTAAAGTGGATCAGGAATGCTTCACGCCCCCTTTTTGCCCGACCAATGGCTGAACCGGTGGCGTGGCCCCGCCTCCAATCGCGTTTTGATCCGAATATTTGCATATAGGCTCCTCCTGAGGCCTATAAAGATGCGAGCGCAAGGCAACTCGCGAGGAGTTGGAGAGGAGTTGCAGGGGAGTTGGACGTAGTTGGAGTTCGCGCGGTTCGGTTGCAGGCGGCTGGTCGAGTTCAAGTTCAAGTCAAGGGAAGACGGCGGTCGGCAACGAGGTTGCGGTGTGGGGGTCGCTCGTCTCATCGCGGGGTCCAAGCCAGCTAGCCATTCCCCTCTCCCTGAGTATCAGCAATTCCCCCCCACCCCGCGCTGAGATTGTGCCGGGGGGGGCCCGTTCCTCCCCCACCCTAAACGTAGTGCCAACAAAACCGCTCGCGCGGAGCACGCGGGAGAGGACTCGCCGACCACGCCAGGGCATGGAGTCGGGGCGCAGCTGCGCAAACATTGCGGCTTGCCCACCATCGCGTCATGAGGAGGCGGGTAAGACCTTCTCGGTCTCGTGGACCTGGCCGCTCCTCCAGGATCCACGCCCATTTGGTCTACGGACCTGTCTGCCACCTTGCCTGTGAGGGTGGCTTTCTTTTCTTTCAGGTTGAATGCATGCTGTGGCGCCGTGTCCAACAAGTAAAACTGTTTAAGTGCATGTAAATAAAGCTTTGCTTTTATTCGGTTGGAGCTCTGCATCCTTGCATTTGCTTTTGTTGCATTTTGACTGTATGGCTGCATATACGTGCTTGCGTGTGTGTGTGTGTGTGTGTGTGTGTGTGTGTGTGTGTGTGTGTGTGTGTGTGTGTGTGTGTGTGTGTGTGTGTGTGTGTGTGTGTGTGTGTAAATAAAGTGCATTGTGTGAACTGTTTTCCCGTTTCGCTTCGTCTTTTCCTTGTATTGAATCTCCATCTTGCATCACGTAAGGGATTGATAGTGGGTTTAAAACGCCCGGTAATTAATCGGAACCGTCAAGGCCCATGATAACTCCGCTCGGTTATCCCTGTAATACGGAACGAACCGCTTAAGCGGTTCGTGTCCGGAGTCGGCCTGTGGCGTGGTACGATCGCCCGGTTGACCACTCGCGCAGGTACTTAGGTAGGTCGAATTTGGCGAGCAACCCTATCCTGCGCGGGTGGGCAATTGGCACGATCGTGGTGAGGTTAAACCCCCACCCGTGACTGGCTCCGGGCGGTAGTTCCCAGAGGGTCACGACTGAATTGTCCGTCCGGTGGGCGACGCGTCGCAATTCGAGTTACGTGGCCGTTCGCACGCCGGCGGGCGCCAATTCGCAACAATATGCTCATCATTTTATATCACTATCGGAGTAAACAGAGACAAGTAAAGAAAATAACTCAGAAAGCCAAAAAGAGAGTATGAGAAGGACATGGCTAAGAATATTAAACATAATAGCAAGGCTTTCTTTAAGTATATCAGGGGAAAAGACCAGGTTATGACCAGTGTGGGCCCATTGAGGAATAGCATCGGGAGAGTGGTTCGTGATGAAGGTGAGATGGCAGGCTTATTAAACCAGTATTTTCCTTCAACTTTTACACAACAACAGTCAGGAGAATTGCCAACAGCTGAGAGTATCTATCAAGGAGGTGAGGAAGGGCTTTTACAGAAGATCCAGGTTGGAGTGGAGGAAGTTAAGGAACAGCTGGGAAATCTAAGAGTTGATAAGGCTCCGGATCCAGATAATATGCATCTGAGAGTATTGATGGATGTGGCCGAGCAGGTAAGCGAGATGTTAACAGATATTTTCAATTGTTCCCTGGAGTCAGGACAGGTACCGGAGGAATGGAGAGTAATAGTGAAGCAGCATAGCAAACCTGTTGTGCATTTTGTGATACAAGCACCAAATTTGGCACAAATGTACAATAATATGTTGCGAACATTTTCAGATATTGGGCCACTTGAAATTCTCTCTTTATGTCCGCCATATTGCATTTCAAAATGGCCGCCACTTGAAATCGACATTTGCGATTATCTCTGGACGTAATGCAGCTATTGACTTGATTCTGGTGTCTAAATGTATGTTTTTGGGGGCAAGGAATCCAATGGTACCATTTTCAACTTAATATTATCTATCACAGTCTGTTATATAATTTTATTTGGAAATTATCTAGGCATATATTGGATTCAACACAATACTTTGAAAAGAATGTCTTAGTTCTGTAAATGACTTAGGTATAATACTGACATGCTACATGGTCTAGTATTTGAGGCTCGGTGTACTGGTATCTGAGGCTGGGTATATACCGGTACTGAAGATACGTGTACACAAACAGTCATGTTAACAAGTTCAGCATTGCCACAAGTGCATGTATGTTGTTGACTCATCGTCATGTGCAGTCCCCTTCACACACAGAGAGGGCTGTGCACTGAAGGGCAGCCTTTTTGCACTTGCAGCGCCTCACACACCCTTTCTTGCACTTGCAAGAAACCAGCTCAATGTAGCTGTGAGCTGCCTCAGTTAGCCTGGTCCAGTAAGGTGTGTACTGTCCTTCTCCAGTCCTTGACCAACCCCAGTTGGTTGGTGGAGGGAGCTCTGGTGCTGGCAGCAGTATCTGACCCCACACATGTCCACCTTGATACACTGCCCTCTTGACATGTTCCTCCAGAGCTGCCTTCATTGGAGGGATGAGCTGCACATTGTTCTTCCTTGCGAAGAGTTTCCTCCTGGCCTTGTCAATGTCTGTGCATTTGCTGGTTCGATCATACAACAGGATCACAAACCTCTCGATGATGCACATTGCATCATCTGGTATGTCACGAGGTGCAGAGGACAGCAGCAGCAGTGCCTCAGTGAGTTCTAGCAGTACCGTCCAGACTGCCCACGCAGTCTTCTTGCCAAGTCTATGAAAACAAGACACAGTGTCGCATCCAGTTAGAACGTGGAACATTGGCAGTGCACGAGCCTTCTCTCGTCCCAATCCAGCTGCTATTTCGTGTGCTGCTCGGTATCGGAAACTCTGGCCTGTTCCGAATGCCAGCCAGAGTTTGTCTTCTGGTTGCAACTCCTGTGCCAGGGACACTGCCAGCACCACAACATCGGTGCCTACAGTCCGGATGAGTATTGCATGGTGTCCATGCTGGACTGCGTGAGATGCATGCAGCAACATCAGACTGTCAGCTTCTTCATGGTTACATGGGGCGAGTGAGGTCAGATCTGGCAGTGGTGGCTTGCTGAGTACTGCCTCTCCATCAGTAATGACGAGTTGCTTGTCCTCCTGGTCAAACCATTCCATGAGAGCTGCTGAGAGGAACCTGAACAACTCGGTCTTGTTGCTGTCCATTCGTAGGAAGTTCTGCCAGTTTCCTGGTATGGCTGCGGCAGCCACCACACGTCTCCGCACACCTTGTCCCCGCTTTGCACGTGTACTACCTTTCAGTGAATCAGCAAGGTAAGTATCCCAGACCAGATCCAGGCCTGATACTTTTTGCAGCTTCGTGAACATATATGGGATGAAGATCTGTTGTGCATACTCTTCAAAGGTCTTTGATGCAGCCGGCTTCAGCATCTGGACGATGGCTGCTCCATCAAGCAGAATACAGGTCGTGACAGGAGTCTCTGTCTTTGCATCGGAGACTTCTTCCAAGCATGTGAGGAGATCACTCTTGGTACCAGTGCAGAGGCTTCCACCATCAGACAATGCAGGAGGACATGCCCGATTCTTGTGACAAAAGAACTCCTCAAGGTTTCCATCCCTCGTCTGGCAGCCAATGTACAGGCGTGCGAAGAGTTCACGGTCATTCTTGATGGAGGCGAGCTGTTGCTGACCTATGCTCTGGCTTCTTGGCGTGGAAGTGCTGAACACTTTCAGCTTGTTACGAGGAATGGGTGCGTCCACTGCCTTTGTTCTGTCCAACAGACACTCTCTGGTGAAAGCCTCGAACTGCCCTTGGCCAATCCTCTTGGCATTCATCACGGTCTCCACAGCAGCAGGATCTGTGATCTCCTTTATGTCCAGTTTGACTACATCCTGACTTTCCTCCTCGAATGGGTTGCCCATCTCCTCTATGACACCGACGAGAGAGCGAACATCTTTCACAAATGAGGCCTGTACACTTGGCGTCTGATCATGATGACGTGTGTCTGCTGTTTGCCGTCTCCAGTGTTGGTTCCCATCCTGGAATTCTTCGATCACCCTGGCAACTTCTGGTCCCGCAACCATCCAGCGACGTAGGGCACGAGGGTTGTCAGTGAGCCCAACTGCTCCACAGTCTCCTTTGATGCAGGCATTATTCTGCTCATGTGCCTGGTCAATCCGGATTGAAGAGAACACCCTCTGTGTTTTCTGAACGGTGAAGTGGCTTTCCCTGAATTTCCTGGCTACATCTGGGTGTTTGATGGTGAGTTCGGCCATGTCCTTCAGGTGCACTGGTATCCACCTAGCATAGTGGGTGTGATCCAGTGCATGGAACCAGAGGACCAGCTCTGTCAGATCATCGAGGTACATCATTAACGATCCCTGATTGAGAGAACACACATACACTAGAACCAACAGTTCTAGTTCCAGCACGGTTGCCCAGTCGTGAAACTAGGGGACGTCTTCTCCTCTCTGGCAAAACCAGTCTTCAAACTCCAGAAGGTCCTCTGCATCCCTGGTTTCTCCTAGACAGTAGTGGTTTTAGGCACGGTGTTGCAGGATGTACAGTACTGCTGCAGTCACTTGATGTGAATTTATATTTTAGACTGCCAGTATATATATGAGCTTGTCCGAGTTGTTATTCGTGATTTAGTATAGTTTTTTTTTTAATTTATATTTTCAGAACTAAGACATTCTTTTCAAAATATTGTGTTGAATCCAATATTTGCCTAGATAATTTCCAAATAATATTATATAACAGACTGTGATAGATAATATTAAGTTGAAAATGGTACCATTGGATTCCTTGCCCCCAAAAACATACATTTAGATACCAGAATCAAGTCAATAGATGCATTACGTCCAGAGATAATAGCAAATGTAGATTTCAAGTGGCGGCCATTTTGAAATCCAATATGGCGGACATAAAGAGAGAATTTCAAGTGGCCCAATATCTGAAAATGTTCGCAACATATTAATGTACATTTGTGCCAAATTTGGTACTTGTATCACAAAATGCACAATTCTTTTGAATATTTGGGCTAAGCCACCCCACTATAACGAATGTAACACCATGATTTAAGAAAGGATCCAGAGAAGAATTGGGAAACGATAGACCTGTTAGTTTGACTTCAGTTGTGGGGAAGGTGTTGGAGACATTAATTAAGGACCAGATGAGGAACCATTTAAATCAATACAAACGAATTAAAGGTAGTCAGCATGGGTTTAACAAAGGTAGTTCCTGTTTAACAAATATTTTAGTGTTATATGCAGTGTCTGATTGTGTGGATGAGGGAAAGGCGGTGGACACAGTAAATCTAGACTTTAAGAAGGCTTTTGATAAGGTACCACATCGGAGGTTGTTAGCCAAAGTGAGGGCTTGTGGAGTGGCTGGTAAGGTCGCCAATTTGATTGCAAACTGGCTGAGTGATAGGAAGCAAAGAGTGTCTGTGAGTGGGGGGATGTCTTGCTGGGACGATGTAAGTAGTGGGGTACATCAGGGATCAGTACTCGGACCATTGCTATGCAATATTTACATCAACGATTTGGATAATGTGGTAAAGAGTAAGCTTTCCAACTTTGCAGATGACACAAAGCTTGGAGGTAAGGTGGATAGCAGAGGGGGTGGTGATCAGATTCAGGAAAGTATTGATACTTGCATAGATTGGGCAAAAGACTGGCAGATGCAATTTAAATTGAGCAAGTGTAAGGTGTTGGGGATGGGAAAGAACAATGAAAATAGAGATTACAGGATGCAAGGGGTAATTTTGGAGTGTGTCACACAGGAGAAGGATCTGGGGGTGGTAATAGATACGGGAGGTAAGCAGGCAGCACAGTGCCATTCAGTTAAAGGCAAAGCAAATCGGGTTTTACGCTGTATTCGGAGGGGGATCATTTATAAATCAAAAGAGGTGGTGTTAACATTGTACAGGCAGTTTTGGTCACCACAACTCAGGAAGGACACAGATGCCATAGAGAAGGTTCAGCGCAGGGCTACCGGATTGATTCCAGGCCGAGCAAGACTCAGCTATGAGGAGCGGCTGAAGGGGACAGGGCTTTATACACGAGAAAGGAGGCGGTTACGAGGAGATATTATAGAGATATTTAAGATAATGAAAGGTAGAGATAAAATAAGTGCAGCTTAATTTGTCTACTCTGTTGAATGTGATAGGACCAGGAGCCATAGCCCTGAGACTGAAGAAGAGGAGAGTTAAGACAATGGTAAGGAAGGGGACTTTTACTCAGAGAGTAGTTAATGCATGGAATGATCTCACTGGAAAGGTAGTGGCAGCAGAAACAGGAGATAAGTTTAAATTAGAATTGAATAGGTACCTGGAAGTTATGGTGATAGACTGATAGAGGGGTATGGCGATGTTGACAGGACTTTTCTGTAGTTTGAGCATTGATGGGTGATTGTGTGCAAGTGTACGGAGTGCTGTTTGTGGGAGTCTCGTCAAGGGATGTTGTGTAGTTGATGTTGTATGTTTTTAACCAAGCCCATGCCCACTCCCCTGAGGGGAAGAAGAAAAAGAAAAAAAAAACTGCAAATACTTTAAAAACTAGAACGGGCACTCGGTAGAGCGCATACCTTCGCCGCCGCAACTTTTTTCCGGGCACATTTGAAAAACGTCATTTTAAAACGTCCATGACGTCACAACCGTCAGTACGATTGATGTCAAATTTGGTGTGTAACCTCCTTGAAAGCAGTCCAACAAAATGGAATGATAAACACTGAAAAATTAAAAAGTTGAAAAATGACGTCATCTTTTGACGCACTTCCGGGGACGTCACGTCCAATCGGGGACTACCATTCTGAAAGCTCGTAGTTCACTGAACGTTTTAACGTTGGTTTCATGTCAATAGCTCTATTAGATCTGCAGCTATGCCTACAAGTATAGTTTGACCTTGAGTGTGACCTTGACTACAGAGTTAATTGGCAAAACCTGTACATCAATAAACAGATATTTTGGTACTGATCCTAATGCCTGGATTTGGGAGACTTTGCTTTATAAATTATATAGATATTTGAATGTAAAATATCAGGACATTTTTGCCACAATTGAAAAACGTCATGTTCAAACGTCAATGACGTCATAAGGGTCAGTCCGATAAAAAGTCAAATTTGGTGTGTGACGTCCTTAAGGTAAGTCCTACAAAACGGTATGATCAAAACTGATGAGATCCAAAATTGAAAATTTACGTCATCTTGTGACGTCATTTAGACGCACTTCCGATGACGTTACGTCAAATCCGACACTACATATCCGAAAGGTATCTCGTCATGGAACAATATGGCGGTGGTTGCATGTGGATAGCTGTATTATGAAGGAAGTTATGCTCAAAAGAGTGTTTTTGACCTTTTCATGACCTTGACCTTTGACCAGATCGCTCCCAAAATCTAATCAAATCGTCCTTGGATACTCATGAATCATCCCTCCAAATTTCATGCAATTCGGTTTAATACTTTCTGAGTTATGCGAATAACAAACAAACACACATTCACAAATAAATAAATACACAGCGACCAAAACATAACCTTTCGCAGAATGCGAAGGTAATAAAATTTTAAAAAAATAATTTTTTTTTTTTCAATTTGCATTTTCTTACTTGGATCTTGTGTGGATGAATTAGTGTCGTGTTCGTGCAGCATGATGGGCTGAATGGCCTCCGCCTGTGTCTGATTTCCTTGTATCATATGCACTTTTGCACAATGGCAATATTTCGAGAACACCATCTCACTGCGTTTTAAAAAGTACACATTCTGACAAAAATGTGTCTATGGTGTAGGTACCCAAGAAATGGTCTGTCCTTTTGGTCAAAGACCACTGCTTTACGATGAATAGTGCATAATACTGCGTTGTAAATGTTGTCATAATTCCAGGGGCTGTCAGAATAGTTTACAGGTACACACACTCACCTCTGAGCTGTCTAGCCAGGGTTCAAATGTTGGCACAGCAATAAACTCATCCTGGTGTTTTGCAGACAGGGTGATGCATCAATTTGTGCGCTGTTCATCAGAAGGCATTGGTAGTTGGTGGACATTAAAGATCCCACGGTGTCTTTCGCAAAGTGTTGGCGAGTTATCGCTCACACCCTTAAATTACAAATTCCTTCCCAAGTCACCTTCCACTGAAGGTCAGGCCTGGCCAGCAGTTTTGTGAAAGACTTGGGCCAAATACGTTCCCTGCATGACCCCACAAGAAGGTGGAAATAATTGTGCAAACATAGTACTAAATAGTCGTGGTCATTTTCTCATCGGCAGGTTTCAAATGAATGTTTGGTTGAGAAAATTGCTGTTATGTATTACGAGTTGACACACTGACACACGCACCATTCCGAGTCACACCAGCCAAACTCGATCTGCATATCACATGAACGAGTCAATTTTGCCATCCCCCCAATAAATAAATTCTACAATCATTTCACCTCGACACACTGCACCGAACATGTAAATCAATGCCTTGGACAGTCACCGTTTAATCAAAAACAGTGGTAGGTATTGAATAACAAAAAAGAAAAACATCCAAAGACTAGTCAATTTTATTCAAAACCAGGCACAATATAAACATAAACACAAATAAAGAGAGAGTATCCAAAAGAACGACTGATGAAGGCCTGGTTCAGAACGTGACAAAATGTGGGCCAGAACAATGGGTTATTGTACATTGTAATGGCACGGCCCCTTTCTAGCTAAACGAGCCAACAGCTTCCAAAGAAACCTGTTTTATTGTCACGTTCTTCAAATCATAAATAGAGTAATACAAAAAAACTTCCAAATATTCTTTTGAGACAAAAAAAAAGTAAAGAAGTAAAAATGCAAAAGAAAAGCTGCCTGGTGGTTGGGGGGGGGAAGGGGGTATGGGGGGAGCATAAACGGAGTTGCTTTTGACAACAGCAACATATTGGTTGAAAAGTAGAAAACTTTAAAGGTTATATTATTCATTTTATTTTTAAGCTCTGAGTTCTTCGTTGGCCCCACCAAAATACAGGGCAAATAGACCTGCCAAGACATTCGGTTCAAGAAATCGGCAGGAAACGATATTTCAAAGTGAAAAAAACCTGTAGTGATAACTTATATAATTTTGCGGGAATTTCTGTGCATTCATCATACAAAGGAAGGAAGATGTTTAAAAAGAAAAAAAAAGAAGAAGAAAATAATAAGCAAAAACAAATAGCATTCTCAAAAGCTCGTAATAATATGACAGCAATGATAAAATAATTATCAATCATGACAAGCACATACATACCTTGGTACCGCAAAAACCCATGTTTCGAGAGGAAAAAAAAAACAAAGAAACAAACAGTCCAGTGAAAAATATGGGCATAAGGAGATGAAACGCATATAAAAGCCACGAATGGCTTTTAATGCACCAAATGGTATAAAAGCTGCAACATTCGATCCAATACGCATCGGTTCTCAAGCCTGATAATGAAAAGCAAATCAATTGATCCATCCAATACAAAGTCCTCAATGAGGCACCGCCCACTTCAAAAGGTTGTGGTGGCTTCCTGATTTTAAAACGGGGAGGGGGGGAGAGGAGTGTTGGAAGAGTGGTTGACTAAATCAGATCAGGGAGGAGATGGACAAAGAAAAAAAAATGCATCCCTTAAGTGGGCATTACATTGAAAGCCAAGAGTGTGGCCTTCGTTCACAGCAGGCATGTGCCAAGTTTGAGTCTCATTCAGCATCATTGGTGTAAATGAAGCAATGACAGGTAATCAGGTCAACAGACATTGACCAGCCTGGGAAGCCAAGGCATAGGTAAAGTACATCCATCTACCTCTGTAAAAGAGGATCTGAACATTGTAAAAACATTGTAAAGATCTGAACATTGTTAAAAAAAAAAGTGTAAAATTCCCTTTCAAAACTCACACGGCCTTTCTTGGGCTGCTTCTTCTCAAGTCGGCTCTCATGCCGAACTCGGATGATTCGTACTGCGACCATGATTGTATTTGAGAACCGAGCTGGCAATCCACATAAGAAAAGCACTCGGCTATGACAGATGATGGAGACGGCACGCCCTGCTGGCCAAAATGGCAACTCCAGTCATTGCCAAGAAAAGTATTGGGACCGACAGCACGACATTCAAAAGATCTTCTGAAAGATAATTATCCATTCCGACTGCTTCCAAAAGAAAACCTGCCATTTTGTGTTTGCCCTGTCAAAATAGCATGGGGAAATTGTCAAGGAAATCCGGTTGTGAGGTTTCACAAAAATTCAAGTGTTGGTACCAAAAACACAAAAAATAACTTAAAAAACAAATCAAATATAGCATGCATTCCACCAACTACTTCTGAGCTTTTTTGTTTGTTTCTTTGTTTCTTTTCTTTTTTCTTTTTTTTTTTACAAAACAACAACAAAAACTAGACAAACTGTTACTCAACAGCTGCCGGAGCAGAAGCCGATGCGAGTCGGCACCGTGCCGTTCGACATTTTAAAAAGCATTTCCAAGAGGAATACAACAGGCGATTACAAAGCATGATGGGCCAACCAGGATAAATGCGAGAAGACGGGAAACAATAATTGGCGCTACGACCAACAGCTGCACGATTATCCCGTGCTGGTTTGTATATTTTTGGTGTTCATAGTGATGCTAACAGAGCATCACGATTGTAATCAAAAACAAAAACGATAAACGAACTGCATTTCAATATTGTTCCAGCTCCCTTTACCCCTCATCCCAACTGGTGTGAGGGGATAGGTTGGGGGTGGGGGCAGCAAGTGGGAAGGAGGGTAAAAGGAAAAATTCAGTGTACGTTTTCAGACCATAGTGCATGTATGTGGTCTCGGCACAAGTTGCCGACACACCGTGTCTGTACAAGGTGGGATCTTGAACCGGTGGGCCAGGCAAAGCGTTTTCAGTCATCCAGCTGTACCGAAGGATGCAAAGCATTCCAGGATGGGTTTTTATCACAACCGACCTCAAAATGTACTTGATTTGTCAGCACAGACCTGACACACAGCACTGATTTGAGCCTGAATTTTAAAGGGCAGGTTAAAGTTTTGCCATGTGTGGTGAAGCACAGGAGTCCAACGAGATTTTGGGGAGAGGAGGAACTGAATTATCATGATGGGTGAGAAAATAATAGGAAGAAAGAAGGTAAAGGGAGTCATTGAAATACAAGAAGACCCAGTCCAGAAACGGGGATGGGGGGGGGGCGTGGGTGGAGGGGTTGTGAGGCATCCATTTGATGAAAGATTCTCTCTCACTCTCCCTCTTGGCTCAGCAGCTATGCAAAGAGTCCTGGCTACTTCCATCAACTCCTCCGGCCTCGTGCTCCGAGGGGGAAAAGCTTCGTGTGTCAGATACCGAGCAAGGTGATGGGGTCGAATAGGGGCTTGGAAAGGCAGCCAGCTCCCTACCATCCTGACAGGGGAGTACATTTGTAATGGCAAAACTACAATGATAAATGAAGAAGAGTACGTACAACAGCTTTATTTAAACAACACCCCGAAAGCAAACTTTTGTATAGATTTACACATTTACACAACTTGATCTTTACTTCATTAGTTTTCCTTACCCATCTCTTGAGACTCACCTCTGCATCACGGGTAGACTTCCGATCACATAATTTTCGCAAGCGAGCCATGGCAGCTTCAAGTGCAGCCTGCCCAATGAGGTTGAAGTCATGAAGGCTGACAAGGTGCAAGAGAAGATTACGCCACAGGCCCAACTCCAGCAGGCGAGGACCCCATGCGTCCACGAACAACAAAACGGCTTTGGACATCTGGCCATCGGCAATGAAGCTTGAACCAGTATGGAATGTGCAAGGGGGACGACAGTGGGTGAGGTTTAGAAAAGGATTTTGCTATTTGGTTGGCAAAATATTTGATACAAAGGATTGCTTGAGACTTGAACAAAGCATACATACAACCAAACACTTACCTATGCTTCATCACATGTAGATTCCACATCTTCATGAGCTCCTTTTCACCCTCGTTTACATCCATGAACTCGTCTATTTGCTGCAAGGCATGCAGGAATGCATAATGATCATCACATCGGTGGATTTAGGGACTATCATCGCTACAACAAGGTGATTGGCTTGACTGCAAATTTTCGTCCCATCATGAAGCTGAGAGATTGGTGATTTTAATGAAATATTTTTTTTGCCCATCAATCATGGAGGTAATGAAGCTTGATGTGAGCTTGAAATTCAGCATTTCAATGGTACAGCCAAAGTGGCTTTGAGTTTTCTTGGGTGACGAACAAAGTTTTATTCACTTTGCAGTTCTTTAGAAACCACCAAGGTTGTTGATTATTGTAAGTTAACAGCCTTTATAAATGAGTGTCAAACAAAGTGCTGAAGTAAATAACAAGAAGTGTCATTTTACAGGATCAGTCAATACCTTGTGTGTCCGTCCTTTGCCTTCTTGAATGCCATCACTCTTTTAACCATGCTTTCTGTATACGACGGAATCGCTCTTACAGAATTATTGTGCCAAATATCCCGTAGTACATTCCACAGTTCCGTAAGGTTAGTTGGGTTCATCTTGTTCTTCTGTTTCCAGGTATGACCTCGATATGATACATGTTCAGACTTTTGGATGGCCATTTCAACACTTACAGCACATATCGGCTGAACACATCCCCACACTTGTCAATTCAAACCTGGTTCAGCTGGTTCACAGCGACACAGAAGGAAGACGAGGACTTTGTGGGCTTTACGGAAAATGATTTACCAGTACCTTAATAGCTATGGAATTAGATATATATATATATATATATATATATATATATATATATATATATATATATATATATATATATATATATGTGCAGGTGAAATAACTAATTAAATCTATTATAATTAAACTTGCAAAAAAAGCTTCTGTTTGTATCTCCTTGATCATTTAACTTGGGCCCCCAGTGGTTATGCTACGTGCCGTATGGCGAAACAGCTCACACATGAGTATACCCCACCGTTGGAATTTTTTGAATCAATTTAACGTATAGCCCATGGGTTGTTTGCCTGAAATGAGGGTAGTTTACCATTCTTTGACAAACAAGAGCAAGTTTTAAGGGTCTTGCAAAGAGTCTTACTTCAAAAGATAGAGTCGACAAAATATCTGCAGACAAGGTGATGAAGGAAACCCGAGATGTACATGGAGAGCTCATACACGTTATGCAAATTGGGGTTGTTGATAATATTTATATTGTTACAAATCTGCAGATGAGCATGATGCTACAACAGCATAGCATGCAAAAGTGAGGGTTGGAAAAATCCAATGGGAATTTCAAGCAATGACATTCCATCACATCGTTACAAAATAGTAAGACAGAGTGCCAGAAACAATGACCAACCAGGATGGTTTTCTCACGTAGCCATTCGGGGTCATTCTCATCTTCGCTGTCTACATCCATCTCCTGCGGACGAAGTGGCAGACAGGTGTCGCTGTGAAAGTACAAGCGATCGTGCCCACTGACGTAAGGCCGCTGCTGCTCCACCTCCAGTTCCTCAGATTCCAAAAATTCAGACAGACTGGGCTTGGGTCTTTTAGGCCTGAAAAAAAGAAAGAAAAAACAAATAACAACATGATGACAAGTTAACACAAAAAGTGGAGATTAACATGGGTATTTTAACGCCAAAAGGAAGTTAAAGAAATGGAAAATGTGTCCAGGCATTTTCCATGTTGTAATATACTGACCTGCAGGCAAGCACGTACGTCACAGCAGTGCGCTTTACTGGCCCATTTCGACTGAAGGCAAACCCTGGCTGAGAGTGTGTATCCTGTGGATTACCCGCATAGGAGCCGTCGTAACTCTCATTCACAGAGACATCAATCCGTGCACCTTTTGGATGAGGCTAAAGGACAGGACAGATATAATCAACATATTCCATTACTAACAGGAATAAAATTGCTTGTGACAAAGGAAACCAAGAAAACAAACAAACAAACAAACAAACAAAAAAAAACAAAAGTGGTGGTGTTTATGGGCAAAAGGAAAGATATACACATAAAGGCCTAACACATGAAATGAAGTTTTCTTTCCCGAAGAATTGTCTGCTTACGAGATAAAGGACATTGCTTACTCCTTGGTTCTCGGAGCACCTGACAGTCCTAAGCTCTCAGAACCACCAACAGTCACAATTTTAAAGGCTTTCGCAAACCAGATGAACCTCTGTTGGCTGATCGAATGACCAATTTAACCTTCAATCTTGTCAAAAGAATTCTAAACCCCAAATTCCTAACTGGGTGATAGAAAAAATTAAATAAACTGCAGAAGCTAGACCACAATTGAATACTAATCAATCATTCAAAAGGACATCTTACTCCAACTCTCCTCATGTGTGAAACTGCTCATTGTTTGAGTTGATCTATGCACATGGTCTAGGTAAGGTTCAATGGAGGATACTGACCACATAGTTGAAGATGAACCTTCCATGGCAAAGCTTGAGATGCTTGAGCAGGCTGTACAGCCGACCACAATTCAGTGTACACCAGGGACAGTGCAGATCATCCCTTGCCTCAGTCTGCTGCCTCAGGTTGCTATTGTATAGGAACTGCACAGAGATGTGATTGAATACAGAGAGGGCATGAAAACTTGGATGAGCTTCATAGGAGCATCCAGCGATGAATTATCTGCTTGCAGATCCCAGGTGTGTTCACAATGTATGCATAAACAAAATTTGACATTTACCGATATTGAAAACACAAGAAAACTTTTGCACACAAAGAGGCCCATTAGCCCATCATGCTCTTGTCATATTTTGGTATCTCCATGCTCATGGATTTAGTCGATCCAATTAACAATCCTTCAATAAATATTTTGCATTTAGCTTAACATCTACATTCAATTCCACCCATCGGCAGGGTCTGTGATAAAGGTGCTGCCTAAAAGTACCACTCTTGTGAAAGATACTGTGCAATCACATAGGACAATCAGCTATGTCTTATTTAAAGCAAGACTTACGTAATCTGCAATGCAGCACCTACCTCCAGCACTCAAAATAATAATAACAAGATGGCTGACGAACCATGTGACCTATGACATCATAAATTTACATTCTTCCTCCAATCCTCCAGTGGAATACGTGTGTGAAGTTTCGTGTTAATCGGATGAGGTGCGTTTTTTCTATCCAAGATGGCTGCCAAACCGTGTGACTTGTGACATCATAATTTTTACTATGTATGCAGACGTGATGGAAGATGATAGTTGCAAATTTTTGCTTCGTTAGGTTATGTGATTCCAGAGAAAACATTATTTAATATTTTCTTGAATCCAACATGGCTGCCAAACCATGTGACCTATCAATTAGAAAATATCAAAAGGCACCAGTTCACCACTTGCTTGATATGTGTACCAAATTTCGGAAATATATCTTGAGGGGATTTGTAGTTAAGCTCCGGAAACAAAATGGGACGGACGGATGGAACCCATTTCTATATCCCCCGCCAACTTTGTTGGTTGGCGGGGGATAACTCGCATCCGTTGAAGACAAAGTCTTCGATATCCCCCGCCGTAGTAAATGAGGATTAACAAACTTAAATTCCCTAAGCGTGTGAAATATGTATGTGAAGTTTCCCCTTGATCTGACCAGCCGTTCTGGAGAAGATGTTTGAAGGTTTTAGGGTAAATTCAATATGGCCGCCAAACCATGTGACCTATCAATTAGAAATTAACAAACTTCTGAAAGGATGTCTTGGGGAAAGTGTGTGTGAAATTTTGCCTCAATCTGTCGAGCCGTTCTGGAGAAGAAGATTTAAAAAAAATTATTAATTTTCAATTCAAGATGGCTGACAAACCATGTGACCTATGACATCATAAATTTAGATTCTGCCTCCAATCCTCCAGTGGAATACGTGTGTGAAGTTTCATGTTAATCGGATGAGGCGTGTTTTTCTATCCAAGATGGCTGCCAAACCATGTGACTTGTGACGTCATAATTTTTACTCTGTATGCAGACCTGATGGAAGATGATAGTTGCAAATTTTTGCTTTGTTAGGTTATGTGATTCCAGAGAAAAAACATTATTTAATATTTTTCTTGAATCCAACATGGCTGCTAAACCATGTGACCTATCAATTAGAAAATATCAAAAGGCACCAGTTCACCACTTGCTTGATATGTGTACCAAATTTCGTAAATATATATTGAGGGGATTTGTAGTTAAGCTCCGGAAACGAAATGTGACGGACAGACGGACGGAACCCATTTCTATATCCCCCGCCAACTTCGTTGGTTGGCGGGGGATAATAAAAGTTCAAAAAAAAATTATGATCATGGGTATATAATCTATTATAATCTAGAGCAAGACAAAATAAATAAATGAATTGATGTCATCTTGACTCAAACATACTCCTTACCAGACTCGAGCTAACATGGGTAAGTACCGTAACAGCTCAAATCAGAACATTTTATGACCATTGTTCCAAGGTGTTCATATTCACAAAACTTCTGAGAAACACTTACAAAGTACGCCACAGAAGGAATTTGAGAATGTGGATTGCAGGCATTAAAGAAGTGTAGTTAATTGGGGATAAAACAAACTATGGGATGATGAGAGATACCTGGTAGAAAATTCGCATTTTCTTCTGTGGCTCGACCGTCGCCGAATCTCGTTTTCCTTGAACTCCCCCAGGCAAAAATGAAGCATTGGGACCTGAAGAGCAAAATCCAGACAATCAAAGCCAAACAAAAGAACATGCATTTCTCCCAACCACACAGAAATGCTGAAACTAAGCAGATGTGATGCTATTCAAAAACGAGAGCTGAGGGATCATCCATGTTGTCGTTCAGCCAAGCAAAACAAGGAAACCATCCACAGAATGCTAAGATGACAACCTGAACATAGTTAAAAAGGCCTACAATTAAAGCTTAACACAGTCAATGGTGATAAATGCAGGGTGGGCCATAAAAAAAGGTAAATAAAACAAAAGAAAACCATTACGCCACCAGTGACAGTTATGAAAGATTTTTATGAATGAGGTATTTGTTACAATCCTCACGTTTCGATACTTAAACTACACATTTTCTTATGCACAGCAACAGGTTATGCATAACTTTCTGAAGGGTGTCTTGCATAACTCCCGAGATAGTCTGAATAACTGCATCTTTCAAATCAGAAAATGTGGTTGGTTTAAACTGAAACACTCCCTTTGACTTGATCCCACAAAGAAAATCCAGTGGTGACAGGCCATGGGATCTGGGGATGAGGGTGGGGGGTGGGTGGGAGTGGTGGCATGGGAATTAAGTTCTGTGACTGATAATGTGAGTGGGAAATTTTTCTTTCATTCAAGCGAGGAATTCATGAGAGGTGAGGGATGTGGCTCCATCTGGTTGAAACTGTACATTTTCATTATTTTTCACCAGGTTCCATCGGTAAATCTTCAGCATGTGAAGATAACGACTTAACATCGCAGTTCCTGCTTTGGTTATTAGAGTCTTTAAAAAATAGGAATTGTAGATTCGTGACAAACTCAGTCCACACCAGATTGTGATTTTGGGAAAGTGAAGTGATGCTTCATGTTCTTGTGGCTTTTCCAATCGCAAAGATGTGTTATTCTGTGTATTAATCAACCCATTAAAGGTCCCATGACACCCAAAAGTACTGAAATTGCATATATACTGTATGTATATGTATATGTATATATATATATATATATTGTTGTGGTTACCAAATTCGCAAACCACCATTCAGGTCCCTTAGGTGAGGTATCTCGGTAAGTACATGTGTAGTTAGGCCCAAACCCGTTGTCTAGTGGGAATACACGTCATTTATGCGTGCTGCGACTCTTCAGGATAGCCGTTTTTCTTTTACTATCTTTATTTTGGACCAATCGCCATTGTTACCACCACCAGTCACAACATCAACCACCAACCACAACGCCGCTTCACCACAACCGCCACACCTTCACGTCACACCTCGCAACCGTCGCATCGCCACCGTTCTTGCGCCGCTTGTGGGTACCGGTGTTGGACTCGTGCAGGGCGCGCGCCGAACAGCGTGTACAAAATCACGGATTTTGTGCTTCAAAAACGGATCAAAAACGACACACGCCCACTTTTTGCCGTCCAATCGGTGAGCGAGGGGCGATTTGGCCCCGCCTCCAGGGCGTTGGAGGGCGATCGATATATGCAAATTTATGGATCAAAAAGCATTCACGCCCACTTTTTCTCGGGCCAATGGGGAGCGAGGTGAAAGGTCGAAGGGAGGGGGTCAAAGATGAGAGGGCGAAGCCACGGGGCTGATATAAGCGACCGTGTTCATCAGAAACACCAGAACAGAGAGTTAAGACTTCGCGGGCGGTGGAGTTGGCAAGAAGGAGCTGGTCGTCGTGTGCGTTGGAGTCGGAACGGAGGGGACGGAGCTGTGGAGAGGCGGCGAGGGCAGACGAGGGGGTGCTCGCGTCGTGCAGGGAGCTGCACCCCAGGGAGGCCGACAGCGCGACCTGGCCGAGGTGGAGACGCTCGTTGCGGGGAAATAAAAATCCTCTATACCCCGAGCATCAGCAACCCCCTCCTGTTTCCCCCCGCGCTGAGATAGTGCGACCAAGGGGGCCCCTTTCCCACCCCCTACCAGACACTGCCCGCGAGGCCCGCGGAGTTGAGGCACCATCGCCACTCCGCGTCTCATCACCAGACGGGTAGGCCCGACCCGGTCTCGGCCTCAGGCCCGCCTCATCCTTGAGGGTATTCTTTCCTTGGTTTTGGGTATGTGTTGTCGGCGCCGTCTGTGAAGTAAAATTGTATAAGTGTTGCCGTGTGCTCGCGTAATCGGTAGTAGATCTGCATTGTCGCATTTGCTTTTTGTGTAAATTGAATTGTGTTTTTCTTTTCTGTGTGCTTATGGTGGAATTGTATATGTGCGCTTTCCGTTCATCGCGAATAAATGTGCTTTGTGTTGAACTGTTTCCCGCTTCGCTTCGTCATTTCCTTCATTGAATCCTCATCTTGCTTTACGTAAAGGGTTGGTAGTGGGCTGAATACGCCCGATAATTAATCGAACCGTCGAGGCCGACGATAACACCGCTCGGTTATCCCGATAGTACGGAACGGGTCGCTTAAGTGGCCCGTGTCCGAAGTCGACCTACGGCGAGGTGCGATCGCCCGGTCTACCCTCCGCGTGGGTACTTAGGTAGGTCGAATTTGGCGAGCAACCCTATCCCACGCGGGAGCTGATTGGCTCGATCGCGGTGAGACCGAAAGGTCCACCCGTGACTGGTTCCCGGCGTTAGTCCGAGAGGGTCATGACTGGATTGTCCGTCCGGTGGGCGACGTGCCGCGATTCGAGTTACGTGGCCGTCAGCACGCCGGCGGGCGCGAATACCGCAACACTGGTGTCAGGTCGTGCGATACAAATTCATCGCCCTCCTCGCGGCACTGGTATCGGAGAACAGGAAAACGGGCTCTCCTGTCTCCAGCTAAATTCACGGGAATCGGTCCAGGGGTGAGAGAAGCGACCCCCGATTCCCTCCAAATTACGAGCGAGCGAAATTAACCCTTTACGAGAAGCAATATGGCGTCTCAAGGCGAGCGGGAGCCGGGGGTATTAGAAATGGATGTAGAATGTGTAGGATCCATGGTCCAGGATGGAATCCCCGAGCAGGAAATGTTGATTGTGCAGGAACACGGACTCGCCCAACTGAACCCAGAGCCCGAAATGGGTGCGGCAGCGGCCGCAGTGTATGACACCTCCCCCCCCCTCTCCACCAAAACCCTTCCCCAACCCTTGCCGAAACGGCTCAGCTGAGTGCATCCGACATGGCCCAGCTATGCGCCATGCTGGCGGCAATGACAGCAAGGATGGATGCAAATACAAACGAAATGAAAGGCATGAACGAAAAGATGAATGCGGAAATGATCGAAAAGATGGATACAAACACAAATGAAATGAAAAACGAAATGAAAGACATGAACAAGCAAATTAATGAAGTGAAAACGACGATGGATGCGAATACACAACAAATGAACGGAATGGAAACAAACATGAGGGAAGAAATGAAAGAGCTGCGGGGTGAGACGCAGAACATGGGCCGATGCCTGCAGGCGGGCATGAAGGCCGTGACCAGGGAGCTGGGAATGGCGACTCCACGTGTGGAAGCAAACGAGCTGGAAGGGGGTGCAACGGCTGGCAGGCCCGCGGTGGAGGCGGGTAAAAAAAATAATTCGGGGGGCGTGTTGGGCGAGGGTCGTGACAGAGGAATCGACGGTGACCAAGAGGGAAAAATTAAATGGGGAGACCAAAACGTGCGAGACGAGACACGAGGTGACGACAACAGAAACTTATAAATGTATAGAGACACGGGAGATAGAGGGTGAAGAGTTGGCAGTGACGGTAGCCGGGAAGGGAACGATAGAGGAGAGACAACACGATGAAGACGGGGTAAGTAACGCACACACACACACGGAGGTAGTGGAGGATAATGGGGGTGAGCTCGCGGAGCATGTAGGGACCCAGTGCGAGCACCTGGATGGCCTCCTCCAGGAACGAGGGGAGGGAGTATGCCCCTTTGAGGCGAGTCACGACCAGGTGGGTTCGGTCGTGCTTTGCGAGGTTAAGGGGACGGGTGCTGTGGACAGGTGCACTGAGAGCTTGGGGGGTATAGAGGCCCCGGAGACCCTTGTGGGGACACGAATCCCCAGTGTAGTTGTCCCTGTGTGTGTGGTGCAAGGTGTGAGTGCGTCCCCGTGTGTGGAAGCGACCCCGTGTGTGAGTGGTGTGGTGGCGATGGTGCCGGAGTGTGTGCTTCCCAGCACGCCGTGTGTGAGTGAGGGACGGTGTGTGGATCAGGCACCGCGGGTGAGTGCCCCCGCGTGTGTGGATGAGGCACGGAGTGTGAGTGAGGCACCGCGGGTTAGTGCCCCCGCGTGTGTGGGCGAGGCACCGTGTGTGGAAGAGACCGCGTGTGTGAGTGTCGCCGTGTGTATGAGTGAGGTACCGCGGGTGAGTGCCCCCGCGTGTGTGAGTGAGGCACGGAGTGTGGATGAGGCACCGCGGGTGAGTGCCCCCGCGTGTGTAAGTAGTATGGTTTGTGTGAGTAGTGAGGCACGCGTGAGTGAACGGCCGTATGCAAGGGAGACCGTGTGTGTGAGAGAGCGGTATGTGAGGGAGATGTCAGTTGGCATGCGGGAGCACGCAGCCGCGTCTCCCGGTGTGAATGTGATGGTGTGGACTGTGTGCGTCGTAACACGCAGGTATGCGTGTGTGGAATGGAGACGGAGACGGCGACAGAGGAGAGAAAGCCGAGTAGCGGCTGTAGTTGTTTCGGGGACCGTGCCGGGTTCACCCAGCAGTGAGCACGCGGTTCGTGCTGTGCAACGCACGAGACCGCCACGTGCTCGCTTGCGAGAGTGAAGTCCCGGTTCGGAAACGCACGCAGTGGATTTGCCGATCCCGCAGACGGACAAAGTTTAGGCAGGTAAATGGATTTGGACCGGACGGGTTCTCCACGCGATCGTGTGTGTTCAGCTCCAACGGGCAAAGCACATGTGTTCGCGTGGGGAACCCCTCGAGACGTGGGGCTTGTGTTTTTTTTTTATGCGCACGGTGACGTCATGGCTGCACGTGTGGTTGGAATCCGGCAGGAGGGGTATCCCGGCCGGATGGTACCGTCCAAGGAGGGACGAGGTACACGTGCAGCTGCATGACGTCACGGCCAGGTGCAAAGTGCGCGAGTTGCCGCGCTGGTGCTGCGCATGAAAAAAAAAAAAGAGCAAGCTTCACTTTCGGGTGTACAGGATTCCTGGGCAAGGGGTGGAAGACCCCCTTACCTGGGCACAGGATGGAAACTAGTTAGGGGGAAGGGTTAGCTTAGTTAGACCGACTCCATGGGGCAGGGGTAAGTCCTCATGGAGTCCGTGGAATGGATTAGGTAGAGGGATTTAGTGAGATTTAGGTTGGGGAATTGATTAATGGGATTATTTGGAGACAGTGACAGACAGTGAATGTGTAGAGGGGACGTAGTTTAGCTACGTAGTGTTAAAAGGAACGTGCTGTAGTTTAAGGGACGACGTGGGAGCACGAGTTAGTTAGGGGAGGTAGTTAGGAGGATGGCAGAGTTCAGCGGTGAGTGTGTTGAAGAGTTGTTGGTGAGTTGTGAGGTGAGTACGTGTACATGTTGAGTGAGTGAGGCCAGCGGGTCTGTGTGTGTGGAGTGAATGGGGAATGCATGGTGCGATGAGTGATTGGGGGGAGGAGTGACTCCCGCCCAAGGGACCCCGGGGTCAGTATAAAGTGAGTTAGCTGGGTTAGTCAAATTGAAAAATGGAGGTCGTTTTGTTGTTGGTGGGAAAGTAGGCTCGAGACCCATTTGGAGGGGTGCAGGAGCCCTGTTGACGGGCTTGGGAGCGTGGCTGCGAAAGGTGAGTATCGCTGAGTGGGTACCCCGGGCACCAGGCTAGTCGGCCGTGGTAGGCCAAGGGCCCGTGGGGGGCTGGGATAGCGTAGTGGGCACGGGTGCGCCTGCTTGGTGCGGGGGCCCGGGGCGCCATTAGCCGCGTGGGCAGTGTTGTGGGCACGGGTGACCCTCGGAAAGGGGCCTGGGAAGCCAGCCTGCCACGTGTGCGTTTCAGGGGAGGTGCCATGGGGGGCACTCCCCGGTGTTTAGGGAGCTGGTAGGCTCGGAGGCAGTGTAGTGCCCAGGGGTGCCATCGTCGGAGAATCGGCAGAGGGTCGTGCCTGCCAGAGGGAGCCACGTGTCCCAGCCATGAGACCGTGTGAGGGCACGGAGAGAAAATTGGGGGGCGAGGCCCGAAATTGTGAGGACACCAACACAGGCGACGGGAATCTGGGTTGTTAGAACCAATAGTTTAAGCGAGAGGCGCTTGTTGAAAGCCCCGGGGTAGTTTAACAGTTAAATGGATAGGGTAGATTAGGAAGTGTACCCCTCCGCACCATCCATCCCCTCGCTGTCGTTGTGGGCCGCTGGACCCACTTGGTGTTAAGATCGCCGAACTCTGGGGAGGCCATTCTGAGGCTTCGTTGGGCCTCGACAAAGGACGCTAGCTCTCCCTTATTCCCCTCCGGGAAGGGAACGTAGGGGTTGGGAGTAGGCTAGGTGACAGGATAGGGTAGCCGAACAAGGACGATAAAGGGGGTTAGGGGACGATTTATAGTGGGGGAGTAAAAATAAAAACAACAAAAAAATAAGTTGGGGCTAAATTGGGGTTTGACAAATTAAGGGAGTGGGTATGTACAGTGACAGGCAAAGGCGATAGGTTGGGAGGGAGACAGGTAGGTAGGTCCGAGCCCGCCTTCCAAGTGGCCAGCACCACCGCACTCCCTCCACCAACCTCCACTGAACGGCAAAGGCTGGCCAGCTTCATCTGCTGGCTGTGTTACTGCAAGGCCTGTGCCGGCCCACTTCATCTGTCTGCTGGCTGTTTTTCTTCAAGGCCTGTGCCGACCAGTTCATCTGCGGGCTGTGTTTGCCTGCGGCGGCCTTCTTCTGCGGGCTGTGTTGCCTGCACCTTTGCCATGCCATGCCCACTGCCCACATTCACCAGCCCCGTTCAATTTTGCTTTGCCCCCCCCCCCCTGTTCATTTCCATGTGCGCCAGGATCCGCAAGGCAACAGTTTGCAAGCTGCGAGAACTGCCCTGTTGGCGGCTACAACACGGGCCTGCAGTGGCGGCCCGTGCACCGTGTTTGTGTTCACCCATCCATTCGTTGTGCTCATTGCGTGTGCCACTTGAGCTGGCACGGAGACTGCGTTGTGCAGCCCATGCACCGTTGTGGTTCACTGCGTTCAGTTCAAAAGGGAAGGCCTTGGACTGCGTGTGAGCAGCCAGCCACGTTCCCTGTCACCTGCATTGTTTTGAGCCAGAGACTGCATGTGGGCAGCCTGGCTCCCTGCTAACTGTTTTCTTTTGCAGAGTTCAATGATCCTGGGCCATGGTTTAGTGTAAAATTTGTAAGTTAAGGTTAAGATGTACTGTAAATATGAGTGCGCCCCCGGCATGTCTGTCCTAGCGCCGGCAATTTTATTTAAGTCGTCCGTGTGAGTGAGTTTGTTTAGATAGTTACGCAGCCCTCAGGTTATTTATTTTGGGGACACGAATACCATGAATGTCGCACTCAGGGATCCGTAGGTAAAATGTACTAGGGGAAAACTACACATGATGGCACACGAAAATTTGACGACTCGGGACGAGTCTGTAAAAAGGGGAGAGGGTAGTGTTGTGGTTACCAAATTCGCAAACCACCATTCAGGTCCCTTAGGTGAGGTATCTCGGTAAGTACATGTGTAGTTAGGCCCAAACCCGTTGTCTAGTGGGAATACATGTCATTTATGCGTGCTGCGACTCTTCAGGATAGCCGTTTTTCTTTTACTATCTTTATTTTGGACCAATCGCCATTGTTACCACCACCAGTCACAACATCAACCACCAACCACAACGCCGCTTCACCACAACCGCCACGACCTTCACGTCACACCTCGCAACCGTCGCATCGCCACCGTTCTTGCGCCGCTTGTGGGTACCGGTGTTGGACTCGTGCAGGGCACGCGCCGAACAGCGTGTACAAAATCACGGATTTTGTGCTTCAAAAACGGATCAAAAACGACACACGCCCACTTTTTGCCGTCCAATCGGTGAGCGAGGGGCGATTTGGCCCCGCCTCCAGGGCGTTGGAGGGCGATCGATATTTGCAAATTTATGGATCAAAAAGCATTCACGCCCACTTTTTCTCGGGCCAATGGGGAGCGAGGTGAAAGGTCGAAGGGAGGGGGTCAAAGATGAGAGGGCGAAGCCACGGGGCTGATATAAGCGACCGTGTTCGTCAGAAACACCAGAACAGAGAGTTAAGACTTCGCGGGCGGTGGAGTTGGCAAGAAGGAGCTGGTCGTCGTCGTGTGCGTTGGAGTCGGAGCGGAGGGGACGGAGCTGTGGAGAGGCGGCGAGGGCAGACGAGGGGGTGCTCGCGTCGTGCAGGGAGCTGCACCCCAGGGAGGCCGACAGCGCGACCTGGCCGAGGTGGAGACGCTCGTCGCGGGACTCGAGCCAGAGTAGGAATCCTCTATACCCCGAGCATCAGCAACCCCCTCCTGTTTCCCCCCGCGCTGAGATAGTGCGACCAAGGGGGCCCCTTTCCCACCCCCTACCAGACACTGCCCGCGAGGCCCGCGGAGTTGAGGCACCATCGCCGCTCCGCGTCTCATCACCAGACGGGTAGGCCCGACCCGGTCTCGGCCTCAGGCCCGCCTCATCCTTGAGGGTATTTCTTTCCTTGGTTTTGGGTATGTGTTGTCGGCGCCGTCTGTGAAGTAAAATTGTATAAGTGTTGCCGTGTGCTCGTGTAATCGGTATTAGATCTGCATTGTCGCATTTGCTTTTTGTGTAAATTGAATTGTGTTTTTCTTTTCTGTGTGCTTATGGTGGAATTGTATATGTGCGCTTTCCGTTCATAGCGAATAAATGTGCTTTGTGTTGAACTGTTTCCCGCTTCGCTTCGTCATTTCCTTCATTGAATCCTCATCTTGCTTCACGTAAAGGGTTGGTAGTGGGCTGAATACGCCCGATAATTAATCGAACCGTCGAGGCCGACGATAACACCGCTCGGTTATCCCGATAGTACGGAACGGGTCGCTTAAGTGGCCCGTGTCCGAAGTCGACCTGCGGCGAGGTGCGATCGCCCGGTCTACCCTCCGCGTGGGTACTTAGGTAGGTCGAATTTGGCGAGCAACCCTATCCCACGCGGGAGCTGATTGGCTCGATCGCGGTGAGACCGAAAGGTCCACCCGTGACTGGTTCCCGGCGTTAGTCAGAGAGGGTCACGACTGGATTGTCCGTCCGGTGGGCGACGTGCCGCGATTCGAGTTACGTGGCCGTCAGCACGCCGGCGGGCGCGAATATCGCAACAATATATATATATATATATATATATATATATATATATATATATATATATATATATATATATATATACATATATATATATACATATACATATATATATATACATATATATATATATATATATACATATATATATATATATATGTATATATATATATATATATATATATATATATATACATATATACATATACATACATATATACATATATACATATATATATATATATATATATATATTCATATATATATATATATATATATATATATATATATATATATATATATATATATATATTAATATATTCATATATATATATATATATATATACATATATATATATATATATATATATTCATATATATATATATATACATATATATTCATATATATATATATATATATACATACATATATATATATATATTCATATATATATATATATATATACATACATATATATATATATATATTCATATATATATATATATATACATATATATTCATATATATATATATATATATATACACATATATATATATATATATATATATATATATATATATATATATATATACATACATATATATATATATAAATATATATATGCATATATATATATATATACATATATATATTGTTGCGGATTTCGCGCCCGCCGGCGTGCGACGGCCACGTAACTCGAATCGCGGCACGTCGCCCACCGGACGGACAATCCAGTCGTGACCCTCTCGGACTAACGCCGGGAACCAGTCACGGGTGGACCTTTCGGTCTCACCGCGATCGAGCCAATCAGCCCCCGCGTGGGATAGGGTTGCTCGCCAAATTCGAACTACCTAAGTACCCACGCGGAGGGTAGACCGGGCGATCGCACCTCGCCGCAGGTCGACTTCGGACACGGGCCACTTAAGCGACCCGTTCCGTACTATCAGAATAACCGAGCAGTGTTATCGTCGACCTCGACGGTTCGATTAATTATCGGGCGTATTCAGCCCACTACCAACCCTTTACGTGAAGCAAGATGGGGATTCAATGGAGGAAAAGACGAAGCGAAGCGGGAGAACAGTTCAACAATAAAGCACATTTATTCGCGGCACACGGGAAGCACACAAATACAATTCCACCAAATGCACACAAAAAAAGAAAACACAATTCCATTTACACAAAAAGCAAATATAAAAGTGAAAACACAGTGCAGAGCTAATACCGACTACCGAGCACACGGCAACACTTATACAATTCTACTTCACAGACGGCGCCGACAACACATACCCAAAACCAAGGAAAAGAAATCCCCAAGAATGAGGTAGGCCTGGGGCCGAGACCGGGTCGGGCCTACCCGTCTGGTGATGAGACGCGGAGCGGCGATGGCCCCGCAACCCGCGGGCCTCGTGGACAGTGCCTGGCAGGGGGTGGGAACGGGGCCCCCTTGGTCACACTATCTCAGCGCGGGGGGAAACAGGAGGGGGTTGCTGATGCTCGGGGTATAGAGGATCTTTATTATGTGCGACGAGCGTCTCCACCTCGGCCAGGTCGCGCTGTCGGCCTCCCTCGGGTGCAGCTTCCTGCACGACGCGAGCACCCCCTCGTCTGGTGTCGCCGCCTTTCCACAGCTCCGTCCCCTCCGTTCCGACTCCAACGCACACGACGA
>NC_140975.1:43429363-43491863 GCF_056783735.1 Eptatretus burgeri
CCAGCGCAGCGGAGCGGACATGTTTCACCGCGGCGAATGAATCACAAGCAAGGCCAGCACATGTAATCGGCCGTATCTCTCCGCGCATAAAACGAAGCAAACGCGCTGTCCGGATACGATGAAAACTTTTGTGCAGAACACACCTTGCGACACAATTGTCTCAAGTAGTCCGATAAATCTGACGTTCTGTTGCATTTTTATTCATTTTATTCCTACTGTCGTCATGTAGCGCCAGTAGGAAACAATGAAGAAAAGAGGATAATAAAAGAAAGCTACAGCACGTCAGATTTATCGGACAAGTCGGACGGACGACGGATTTCTTGGACGAGTCTAGACTCTAGAGTTGACAAGTAACTTGTATTAGCATGCACACAATGTACAAGTCAATGCGTAAGAGTCCCGAGGCTATGAGGCCGTGTAATAGGACAGATAAATTTGTCTTTCATAGTTGTGCCAACATATTTTTCCCTGTTCATTTATTACAGCATTTTGGCTAAATGTTAATGAATAGCAAGCCGATGGAAGCAGTTCCTTCACTTTAGAATAAACCCATTATGTCGAGTGCAGCCATACCTGGCTTGCATGTATGTGGAATCGTACCTATCCCAGCAGGCTGGTTTCAACGAACAATTCAATAAGCTGCTAAATGTGGGTGCAGGTTTTTCACATTGTTTGATTTTAAAATTATCTCCTTGTGCCTTGAAATTATGCAATATTAATCTTTAGTATTTTACTTGTATGTCCCTGTAAGTTTATTTTTTAATGGAAACGTTCAACAGTCACATTTTATATTTTGTGGACATGGTGTAGCCCTTTATTGTGCGTACATGTATTAGATTTGTACACGACTACGACAAGATAGTAAAGGGATAAATAATTGCCTCGTGATTGTTGTGCATACACGGCTCAGAAGCAGAATTTCTTTTCCGCGAAACAATCACAGGAATTAAGACGATCAGTGAGATAGCAAACACATGTGCACAATGCATTTGTACGTACTTTATACGGCGCGCGACATCTCGAGTCAATCCACTCTGTGCAGTTTCTGCAGATGACGTCAACGCTGCGGTTCGCTGAAGTCAACTTTTTAAAGGGGCGGGGCATAGGAAGTTGTGAAAAGCACCAGAAATGTTCGAAATATTGGTCTAATTATCCCATTTTTTATTTTAAATAAAAATTACCCCCGTCTGGGGGTGACGGTCATCTCTATAATACCACAAGTTCTCAATGTTCAGTTATGACCGAAGACTACTGCGCAGCTTGAACTGCACAGTTTGGTTAAAGATGACTCGGCATTTTGGCGTGAGCACGAAATTATATTTTGAAAATAAATGCCGACGTTTACATTTCGGGTTTTGAAACTTTTGCACCTTCGGCGGAAAATGTATAAATATAAAAGGCTAAAAATGTGTTTTATATTTATATTTCATTTCTCCTTCCTTCCTTCTTTGCGAATCGCATCGGCGTTTTTGGCCATCTTCCAGATCACTTGACGATCAAACGGGAAGAAAATTCAAAAATGTGTCCGGTTAGATACAAGATAATATTTTTTACTATCATAATCAATAAACAGTTGCCGAATATCTTGTAGAATGGCAGACTAGATAGGTTTTGAAAATGGCGATTTTTATAACTTACGTGACCTCGTGACCTTGACCCCGGACAAAAGTTATATCGTTGTGCAACACTCATCGACCTCTACCCACATACTAAGTTTCATCAAGACCGGAAAGAAAAAATGTTGACGGATGTACGGATGGACATTTGGTCCGGCTTTATTAGGTCATCTCGGTAGAGATGACCGAAAAAGAAACATGGGTGATTTCTTCACTAGGAAGGTCAAGTTAATATATAAAATATACCATCAGAGATGGGGAATCCCCTGCCATTACATGAAAAAGGTCATACATATTCCAGATAATGAGGGAGGTGAATTGGAAACAAGACACCATTTGGTCATCATCTCGAAAAAGTTCCCCAGGGGTGAGGAACATAGTAACCAAAAATAATTGAAATCAGATAAGCGGTTTTCCATTTATTACAAAAAAACGTTTTTTTCAAGATGGCCGCCCCAGTCGGCCATCTTGGATCCGGCCATGCCCAAAATCAATATGGTTCTTCCTTTTCAGGTGGTACATGTGTGACCCAAATTTCAAATCGATATGGCGAACAGTTTGAGTTATCGCACTCGCAGCTATAAATGTTGACGCCCAGCCAGCCGGACGGACGGACCGCCCCAGTCGGCCATCTTGGATCCGGCCATGCCCAAAATCAATAGGGTTCTTCCTTATCAGGTGGTACATGTGTGACCCAAATTTCAAATTGATATGGCGAACAGTTTATGAGTTATCGCACTCACAGCTATAAATGTTGACGCCCGGACGGACAGCCGGACGACCTAGGTGACAACAATATCCCCCTTCTGCCACGTGGCGGGGGATAACAACCAGAAAGTTTTGAGTGTCATGGGACCTTTAATGTAAATATGGCACTCATCAGAGAAAATGATGTCATTGATACCGAGGTCTTCATTTACCAGTGCTTCAGAAAACTGATAAGAAAATCCATACCGTGTTCTGTGATCACTTTCGTTAAGTGCCTGGAAAAGCTGGATTTTGAAAGGAAAAGACCAAATTCTTCCTTCAGTATTCATCACACGGATATGTAACTGATTGCTGTTTCAGCTGAGAGTCGTATTGTTGATTTGCGTGGACACGTCTCCATGCATTGCTGTACAGCTTCAATAGTCTCCGGGGACACGGACATGGAAACGAAGACGCTCTCTGGGGACACGGACACGAAGGCGCCCTCTGGGGACACGGACACGAAGGCGCCCTCTGGGGACACGGACACGAAGGCGCCCTCTGGGGACACGGACACGAAGGCGCCCTCTGGGGACACGGACACGAAGGCGCCCTCTGGGGACACGGACACGAAGGCGCCCTCTGGGGACACGGACACGAAGGCGCCCTCTGGGGACACGGACACGAAGGCGCCCTCTGGGGACACGGACACGAAGGCGCCCTCTGGGGACACGGACACGAAGGCGCCCTCTGGGGACACGGACACGAAGGCGCCCTCTGGGGACACGGACACGAACACGAAGGCGCCCTCTGGGGACACGGACACGAAGGCGCCCTCTGGGGACACGGACACGAAGGCGCCCTCTGGGGACACGGACACGAAGGCGCCCTCTGGGGACACGGACACGAAGGCGCCCTCTGGGGACACGGACACGAAGGCGCCCTCTGGGGACACGGACACGAAGGCGCCCTCTGGGGACACGGACACGAAGGCGCCCTCTGGGGACACGGACACGAAGGCGCCCTCTGGGGACACGGACACGAAGGCGCTCTCTGGGGACGCGGACACGAATATTTCAACATATGGGGACTATTCCTCTCTCTATATATGGGGGGAGGGGGCTCTCTTGGGAATATTCCAACAACCTGGGAAAATATTGTTACGTTTGAGGGGGGGGGGGTATGCGTTTAAAGGGTAATTAGGATGTTTAATTAGGTATGCCATGCTGTTCGAGTTTACCAGGATCTCGATGTAATAAGTAGCAATTCAGTGGTGATAAGTTGTCTAGTAAATGTCCATTTCTTCAAGGGGGAAATTATAATCGTCACGTAATTAGATAGGGACACGGGATAGGGTAAGTGTGTCTGCGTAAACCCTGTTAGTATTCCCTGGAGGCTTGCCATGACGTCACAGGACAGTGCTGCGGATGGCTCCGCCCCATGATCACGATTGGCGGAAGGCGACGGCGGAGGGCCAATAAAACGGCTCGATTGTGGAAGTGACGAGGACTTGAGGATAAAAAGGTTCTGTTCGGGAAAAAGGGAAGAGGAAGAAGATCGGTAAAGAGAAACCGTTTTGGTGGAGGCTGTTGTGCTGGGAGCGTGCTGTTTTGTTGTGCTGATTCGATCCTGTTTTCATTGTGTCTCGTGGCCTTGCTGCGCCTCGTGCCTCACCTCGGTTGGCTCTGGGGTTCTGCTGGCTCGGAGTACGGGGTCGAACGGCGGGCGGACCTGCCTCCCTCTCCTGCTCGCAACTCGGCGCCAGAACTGGCTCCCTGGCGGCTGTGAGTGGACTTGGGCCGACACCAGGAGGTCGACAGCACCACGGTGTCTCCTGCCCCTGACGAGCGCAACGCCAGCTCGTCCAGCGCCAATCCAGCAACTGTTGTGTCCACACCACGGGCCAGCCTGACCACCAGGACCAGCTACGTTGTGCGCGTGTGTGTGTGTGTGTGTGTGTGTGTGTGTGTGTGTGTGTGTGTGTGTGTGTGTGTGTGTGTGTGTGTGTGTGTGGACCTGGCACCTTAGAGGGTTTGAGATTGGTATATCCATTGGAATTGTTTGTGTTTTCCCCACGCCCGAGCCCACACCACCATCCCATCGAATCGCCCCGGATCCCTCCTCTTGCAGAGTCTTATTATTTCTGGTTAGAGAAATAAACATCATTAACTCAGTGAAAAGCGACTCGTGCCACCTTCCTCGTCCCGTTTGCGGTAGAGCGATTAGAACCGCCATCTTTGGGTTATAAAAATAAACCGCCTCCATTGTTTCGGCTCATTTTACCTTAGCGGGACTGTTCAAGTCCCGTGGATGTCACAATATCTTGTGATGTGATGTTGGGATGTTTAAGGGGAGAAGAAAGGGAAGGTGATCACGTATAGTTTACGTTTACTTACCAGCCCCAGCTGGTGTACAAGGCCTCGTGCTATTATGTCTTGGGTCAGTTGATGGGCTCGCAGGTGGATCTCCAGCATTGCGAGTGGATAGTGGCCGAGCATGTGGCGCTAGTGGCTTGGCATGGGGTGCTGCACGTCGGTCAAGTGGACCACCAGTCCATCGTAGTGTGAACTGCAGTGTGGGGCTTTGCATGAACGTCTCAAATAAAGGAAACTTCTGCAAAGATGAAAAGAATAATTTTAGACATTACAAGACAGGGATAAAAGGGATAAGAAGGCAAGCAGCCTGATCATAGAAAGTCAAACACCACATTTTATGCACCAAAGATTAAAAAAACGAAAAAGTACCTTTCCATCAAGTACGGTTTCCCATGTGGCACGCCGACGGCCTGGTAACCACACCTCTTGTTCTTGCAACGCCACCTCATACTCGCCGTCTAGCAACTGGCACCGCCTGCCATTCCAACATGCAGTACAAAGTTTGGTAACGTGACATTGCATTTAAAAAAGCCAGACAGTACTAAAACAGGATTCGATGCCTTTGAAATGCACGTCTTGAGAAACATGTTATGTATAAAATGGGTTGATGTCATAAGAACCTAGAATGGTACTCGGTAGAGTGCACACCTCTGCCAGGCTGAACAGTATGCGTTTTGTATCCCACTGACAGGCCGGACATACATCTGGACCTTAACCAAAATCTAATCAGTTTGTTCTCGTCACCGAACCAACTCATCCAGTTAGTTTTGTCATAACTCGTCCACAACTTTTTGAAACATCATGCTACATATCGTTTTTGTCCCCAGCTCTCATTGGTGAAGAATCACTTTAAAATGTTTTTTAATTCTCGTATCTGTATCTTCACCAGAATCAAATCAATTCGCCCTTGTCAAACAACCAACCCGTGCACCAAATTTTGTACAAATCCATCTATAATTCCTCTAAATATTATGCTTACAGACAAACAGTGGTGAAATCATAACCTCGATCCACCTTCGGTGGTGGAGGTAATGAAGATGTCAGAGAAACCCTTCAACAAATTTCAGTGAATGTGAGAATGCGTAAATCTATACCGAAAATGGTTTGGACATATTGAAAGAGTAATTGAGAAACGAGAACTGAAAATAATATTTTAAAAGCAGGATAAACAAGTGGGTAAACCAAGAACACAGATGAAATCAAACAGAGGAGAAGGATCGAATATGGAAGAAGTATAATATCTAGCTCAAGATAGCAATGGGTGGAGAGCTGTGGTGCGGGCCTTATGCTGTATAGCAGTGGGTAAGATGAATAAGAAAGAAACAGGCCAAACATGGAATAACTCAAGTAACCACAATGACAACATAATTTAAAGATCAAATTAACTATTCTCGGGGGGGAAATAATAATAATAAAAAAAGGAGGAGGGATAACCACAGGGAATTGATAATTAAACGACAGTTGACATATTGCGAGATCTAGATCAAATAAATGGCTCAATAAATTACTTGGTATCTCGGCATGTTATCCTATCAATATGCATCCATAGGATCAATATGCATCCACTAAGAGGAGTTTGTTTGTACTCCGCTGCTTTTCAAAAACAAAATGAAAATACATGTACGATGAAACCTCATTTTCAGATTCCAGCAAAAATGAGAGTTTGGTGAAATGAAACGAAGACAGGAAAATAAATAAATAAATAAAAGGACACTGACCGGTTTTTGTCGAAGACAGTCAACTCAGCCATGTACACCTTATCTCCTTCATCACGTCGGCCACGTTTGCTTGGTACCTCGTCCGTAACATCTGTACAAGGCACAGGTTCCAAACATGACCTTACATGGTCATTTAGGACTTTAACACTTCCACTTGTCTGGCAATTCCAATGAACTCCAATATACCAATTACACTTTTCTTCAATCTAAAACTCCATTCCTGCAAAATATTGATCAGCCAAGGCTACTTTGTCACTGAAAGTTAAATTCAGCATTGAGTGTTTACTGTCAATATAAAGTTGCAAACATGAACAAACTAGAGGGGGAGCGCTCGGGAGAGTGCAAAACCTCTGCCGCCAATACTGCTGGGTCACTCAAGTGAACCTTATATCTTATTCATTAAATATGATGTCAACAGTGCTGACAGTTATAGTTCCTTTCTCCAACATTTTTTTGGGGGGTGGGGGGGGGGGGTTGGAAATCACTTAAAACAAGTAGAAATGCAAAAAAAAAATTTTTTTCTCTAAATTTTTTTTTGGGGGGTGGGGGGGGGGGGTTGGAAATCACTTAAAACATGTAATGCAAAAAAAAAAAAATTTGGGGGGGGGGGACCAAGTCCAAAATCTAATGGCATGATCCTTGGACCATACCCACCAAGTTTCGTCGAAATCCGTCGAGAAGTTTTTCCGTAATACTGTTCACAAACAAACAAACAAACAACAAACAAACAACAAACAAATAAACAGAAAGGGGTGAAAACAGTAACCTCTGATCTTCGATGGCGGAGGTTAATAAACAAAACGAACCGATGATTCAATTTACATTTGTGTATTTATTGTGATACTGTTCTTCACTGCATCGACTTGCACCTTTACAACTTGCAGAGTTGGTGCCAGATCACATCAAAGTCATTGGTGATTTTTCTATACAAGATTGTGACTCATGAAAAAGTGAGGTGACGGAGAGTACGAAGGCTATGGGTGCAGTCGGGCCACAGTCAGACAATAAGGAAATTCACGAACAGGAAAGAGAGTGGGGAAGGAAGGAGGGGCGATGCAGTAACTGGCAAATAAGGGGGTTAATAGGGGTAAAGATTGTGGGCAAGGATGGGAAATGACATTGAGTGTCATTACACTGCCTGCTTGAAGCCGGAGAGAAAAAGGTGGAATTGAACAGTCTCCATGCCTTGTGTTGGCTTCATGGTAAGGGGAGTGGGCTTGGGATCCAAGGATCCTGAGTTCAAATCCCACTCAGCTGTTGAATTAATACCATGTGGGGTTGACACTGCCTGTCATCCTTCTGAGGTCGGAAAAATGAGTGCCAGCACGCTGGTATACTGTGTCGGAGTGGCGACCTATCCAGGATTGTGTCCAATAGCCAAGGAGACTGCTTAGGCAGCACCAACGCTCTGCACAGATATCTAGCCACTGGGGATTCTTACAAGTCGCTGGCCTATGGGTTCCGGGTTGCCCCCAACATCCTCGTCATTGTTGTGCCAGAGGTGTGCCAAGCCATCTACAACCACTACCAAGAGACAGCCTTCAAGTGTCCCACAACAGAAGAGGAGTGGAAGGAGGTGGCTCAGGGCTTCTCAGACAAGTGGAACTTCCATCACTGCTGTGGCTGCATAGATGGCAAACATGTGAGGATACAAGCTCCACCTCACTCTGGCAGTTTGTACTACAACTACAAAGGCTTCTTCTCCATCATTATGCTGGCCCTGGTGGATGCCAACTACAAGTTTATGTATGTGGATGTGGGTGCCTATGGTGCTGACTCTGATGCTGGAATATTTTTGAAGATAGATGCAATCTGTATAGTCTGCACGCCAAATATTTTTGTCGCAATTTAGTCACAAAGTGCCTCAGTTATGTCGCAATTTCTTCCGAAAATATTCTCCATTAAATCGCAGTTTTGTCGCGCTCTCAGGGGTCCCAGGACAGATTATCATTTTTTTCTTCAATCAGTCACAATTTCGTTTCATAGGTCGCCAATCTCTCAGAAAGTTGTCTCACATTTGTCGCACCTTCTGGCTCACGGAAATTACATTGAGAAGGGTTCGAGACTGGTTCGAGACAACCGCGACTACTCTGTTACTATTTTGAGAGAAAATTTGTCGCACGAATTTTTTGAACATGTTCAAAATTCAAGCGCCACCAGAGCGAAGTCCTGAGACTCTCGCGAGGAAATTGAGAACCACTGCGAACATTTCCAGACATGTTGGAGAATCCCGTTCGCATTTTGTCGCGAGCTGTCGCAGCCAAGTGAGATACCGGCTTTAAGCAGACGCCATTTGCCTGTCAGTGGGACAGGCGGTACTATATGACTCAATGTGGACTCATCTGCAAACCAGTACAGATCCAAGATGGACACGATGGCCTAGAAGTATGCGCTCACCTCTGAGCTGCGTAACCAGGGTTTGAATATTGTCCCAGCTACAAACCGTCACTCAGGTGTCTCGCAGGCAGGGCGGGGCATCAATGTGTGTGCCATCCCATGGATGGACGTTAAACTGGGCATCCCATGTGCCAGCATATTTAGTTGGTGGATGTTGTAGATCCCACCGTGTCCTTCACCATGAGTAGACTCGCTATCGCCAGCACCCTGGCCAAATTCTAAATTCCTGCCCTTACCTACAGGGGTACCACATCAGCAGCACAACCGCTCCCTCTGTAATGATGCTACCCCACAGCCATATGCTGCATAGCAAAGAAGAAGTACCGATTTGAATGAAATGTCAAAATAGTGTACATCTGCATACATCACACAAGGAGTGCCTTCCCATATCATCAAAACAACCGAAAATGAATATTCTACAATTAACTTTCACTCAAGACAGGAAATTCAATCTCGTACCATGCCAGGATTATTCCTCAATGCTCATCCCAATTCACCCTTTTTCCAAAGTGCGATTACATAAATATAGTACATCCTTATATAAAGTGTTTAACTCATTATTTGAGATGAATCAGACATATATATATATATATATATATATATATATATATATATATATATATATATATATATATATATATATATATATATATATATATAAATATAATCAATTCAAAACAATTGAGAACGTGATGTGACCACTGCACAAAAGCTTCATTTACAAGTCTGTAAACAAGAATTCTCATAAGCAAAATTATTTTGTTCATAAACTGCAGGAACTATATTCAGCTTGAATTTAAAGCTTCCACGATTAGCTCTAATAAAAGTCTTGACATATGTACAGAATAACAGAAAATTAGAGCACCGCACTCTCACCCAGGTTCTCATCAGCGTCGAGCCGGTGTGTGGATCCATCCCCTTGACGTGCTGCTGGGCATAAAGCACGCAGCAACAGTGAATAAGACTTCACCAGGTGAGGTTGGCTGGGTTGGAAGTCCACATAGGGCACTGCTAAGGATGGACAGCTTCCTGCAGGCTGCTTGGGGTTCAATGGTACCTGCTTCTTTCCCAACAAGATCTGCTTTATTGGGCAGTTCACATCCTGTGAGAAATGGAAGAGAGTAATACAAATGGGAATCAGTTTATGTCAAAATATATTTTTCCTACTTGCTGATCTACACACCCCTTCCACACCTTTCTCTTCTTGTGGCACACTTTCACCAGCAAGACCTCCAACACAGCTGAGGCAGTTTCTCCCTCCACCTGAGTTGAAAATTTGTCTGCGGCACAGAGACAGAAAAAAAACCCCCAAAAAACAAGGATAAACAGAAATGGAGACAATGATTGAATAGAGTGTATTTTAAAAATAAAATGGCAACAATCTGTATTGAGAGGAATCAATAGGTACACAAGTGTGCTCACAAAAGAGGTGGATAACTGACACCATGAAAGAAAAAAAAAATTTCATTCCGATCTGGAAATCAAGTGAACACAATTTTGTCAATGGAGTTTCGACACAAGTCTAGTACCCAAACGAAGGCTTGGAAAATCTGTTGCATCCAGTCAAACGTCAGCACACGCAGTGGGACTGGCACACAGTAACTGAATGGAACACGAGTTGAAGCAACGCATCAAGATGACGGGGGAGGAGAGAGGGAATGAGGCAATGAGAAAAGGGAATTAAATTTATTAAAAAGCAAGAACTATTACACAGTCCGATCAAACTATTCCAAGTGCTCCATCCAGTACGCAGTATTGTGGTGAGGAAGCATATGGAATCAGCACGGGATGAATCGTAAAACTGAAGTCATTCCGAAATTTTATGCATGACACGTCACCAAACAGACAAGAAGTGAGCATCAATTCGATTAAAGAAAGACGGTTAAGAAATTTCTCAACAATCCTGACCATATGTAATAATAGCTACAGAGCAAGTCAAAGGCCAAGTTGAAGCGATATTGAAAGAGTTTCCCCTTCACTATGAAACTGTAAACCTGACCAGGGGTTCGTACACCTCTAAAGCGGATCTAAAATTTCAGGCTATGTCGAGATTTTTTCCAGGCCAGTTGAACAGAAACACAGCTGATTTCTAGACAGGTTTCGGCCAATTTCCTGATGGCCATTTCAGACAAAAGCACACCGTGGGTGGATGGGATGATTAGAAAGATACTTTTTTGTTGTTTTAGCCAATACCAGTTGAAATTCCAATAGGGCTCATCTGGAATGCCCACAGCCTGCAATAGGCTTGTTACACCATGTCTTCGAGACTGAGTGGGAGGGGGCAGGGCCGCATGAAGTTGTGTTTACAATCAATCCGTCTCGTCCTGCGTGAGGCATAGAGTGGCGAGAGCAACCTGCTTGAACACCGGGGCCGGTGCGGCCGATTCTGGCTGTGTATAAGTGGCCAGGTGACGTAGTGGTGGCAACAGCAACACCAAACTTGATTTTGGAGCAGAAAGAGAAAAATAGCAGACATTCCCAAGTCTGTGTAGGCAAAGAGTTTGTCTCAGTGGTAGCAAACTACATAAGTGCAGCAACTGGCTTCGCTCTGGCCAGATGAGTCTATGCAGCATCAGTCAAGTAGTGTGTAATGTCACAAGGGAAAAATTCATTCAAAGTATTATTTATTGGCAGCCAGGTGTGGTGTGAATGCCAACACACTTTCAGTCACTGTTACTGGTCTGGTCCCAGGTGGCCTTGAAGACATGGTGTAAGCGAGCCCAATGTATCAAAGCAAAATAAGAATATTGTTGCAGCCGTCAAGGCTGTCCCGGTTGCCTGGTACAAATCCCAGCGATCAGCATCAAAGTAGTCGCTGTGGCCGACTGAGTCGGTCACCACGGACTGGAAAATGTATCTATACACCACGATACCGTGCTGAGTGGGACAACCGAGCCAGTAGACACGCCGCGCTGATTCAGTGCCGTGTTCCTGATCTCATTTAACGACCGAGTGGCATCGCTCGGCGCACGGTACGGCCGTGCTGTATACAGGTCCACGAACCAATGAATGAACGGGATGCACGGCGAGGTTCTGGGTTTCTCCTCACACGTGTACGAGTTTCACCTACTTTTATAACTTTCACTCCACCCACCCTCAGCTGTGACGCCCTTAGCCCCTCCCCTCAGCCGCGATTGGCCCGTGGCCCAGTTTGATGGGTCAAGGTGCTGCCCACCGACTTGTCACACAGACCCTCCCTCAAAGGTCGGTGTGGCGCCTCAACATTACCCACCCAATGGCCTACCAGGATGCTTTAAAAGAACAGGAGACAGATAACAAAGGAAAGGACATTTCTGCACATAAAATGACACATCTCGTATCAGAATTAAATTACCTCATGCTTATGCTAATACATGCAGTGTGGGAGATAACTTTCCTATACTACATAAAGTTACCACCTAGAAATCATTCCCACAACACTCAAACATGTGGTGCAAATGAGCCTCATGTATCAAAACAAAATAAGAATATATTCACCAAATAAAGTACAATTTATTACACTCCTTGGTCTTATCAACAAAATACTCAAGAATTATTTGTGCTATTTGTGCTAACTTGTTTTTGTGCTAACTGTGAACCCAAGTCGAAGAGAGGTTTTGTGTCATTTGCAGGCACAACCGTTATTCAAAGAAAGATGTCGGGATGGTTTCACATGATAATTTATGCTGACCATCCCTCCATTATGTTGCATAAAAAAAGTTTTTTTTTATTACGTGTTGAGTCGTATAGTACCCCCTGTCCAACTGACATGAAAAAAAGTTTTTTATTTAGCAGTCATCACATCTAGTTCCGTGGCGCTGTTAAACGTTAACAGCGTGGCGCTGTTAAACGTTTTCCGTTTCCTCATGACATCTTTACGTTACAGTCGTTGCTTGAACCTGTTAAACATTTGTCTGTATGAAACATTCGGCATTGTGGAAACTTGTTTGCTCTCCTGAAATGAAAGACAGCCAGATGAGTGAGGAGAGGTATCAAACTTGTCAGCAAAGCCCAGATACTATACGTCCTGCAGACAGTACTGTACACGCTGCGTGTCTTAGTTACCACCTACACCTCAGCAGCCCCAATGATTTACAATTATAAGTGTAAAGTCAAAAACCATAAAAGTCCTAGGGGTCATCAAATAATTTGGTCTGAATGGATAAACACTAGGGCCATAAACACATAATTATGGGTAGAAAATACAATAGAGATCATGAAACGTGATTTACTCAGGAATAGTTTTGGCAACGGGGGAGGGCGAGGTTCGTGTCCATCTATCTTTCGTCCCCCGCGATTCTCAGTTTTCATTGTCCTGTGCCTTCCGACAACAAACGATTCCAAAACAAAGAAAGTTTCGTGTGGTTATCCGGCATTGCAGATTTTGCACGCGAGAAAAACACTTTGGAGTGGCTTTAATGTTAAATACCTGGGGAAGGTTATAATTGATAACAGTCTCTTAAAGAGGCCGGTGGAATTAACAAGTCAGATGGGATGGAGGGGGAAGGGGGTGTGTGGAGCTGGCAGATTATTTATATTTACCCAATTTTCTCAATATTTTTCCAGGAATTTCAAGGATTGTGCAAATCCTGCATAAAGTTCCACCAGGATTGACACAATACTAAATTTTGAGTTTAACCCCCCCCCCCCCCGGTTTGACCCATGTGACCCGTTTTGACCCAAATCCCCACCCCTGGGGCATGAACCAGGGGGTCAAATCCCCCAAAAATCGTTACATATTTAAATGTCATGATTTTTAACACGTCCCCCAATGTTGATTGTGTTCATAAAGTTTCATTAAAAAAATATTTAAAATGTGCCCATAATTGCATTTTATTGGTCTTTGACCTTTTCACCCCATCCCAGGGGTGAAGCCAAAAATGATGCTGCTCTTGCACATAACAGTCTTGACATGTGGTGATCAGAAGTACCAAGTTTGGTGAATTTCTGCACAACCGTTTAGGAGATCGTGTGACTGACCGATAAGCGGATAGACCGATAGACAGACACAGCCCATTACAAAAGCCCCAGTTTTTCTTCTTTCAAAAAGCATGCGGATAATCATTTGTTTACAAATCCATTCAGTAACATATTGATAACATATTAGTAAGCTTTATGTTGCATCAAGGCCAACGTCAAGCTAACAATAACAGCAGCAACTGAAGTTTTTACAAAATAAAAGGTTTTTTTTATCACTTTGCTGTAAACGGGTGCTGAGAGTGGCTGTGTCATGGGATCTCACTTTCTGCAAGTTTTCCACATATTTTAACCCAGCCATGTGGCTCTTTACTGGTACTTCAGCCATATTTTATACAGCCTGTGTTGGCTTAGTGGTTAGGGTGTCTGGCTTGAGATCTTATGGTGCTCAGTTGGAGGCCTGTTGGTCTCTGAATTAACACCAGGTGGGGTTGACTCAGACTGTCATCCTTCCAAGGTTGGCGAAATGAGTACCAGTGTACTGTACGAGTAAAGGGGCACAGCATCGGCGGGATAGTCGAGCCCCAACAAAATGACAGCTACTCGGCAGTCAAGCTGCCATACGCAAGAAGAAGAACCATATTTTGTACATGAAGCCCAAGTTGGCACACTCAACAAGTATGCTTGGTGAGAGTCCTTAAAAAAAAAAAAAGTAAAAAAAATTAAAAATCAATCTGCTACCAACAGCTCCTGTTTGTAATCCTCTCTATTCCATCCCACCAATGGTCCTAAAAACTTGATTTCCCCACATTTAAAAAAAAAAAATGCTTTCATTATCCTCATCCAGACGCCTGCCAGACAAACTATTTTTGTGTGTGTGCGCGCCATGGGAAAACTTAATGTCCAATGGATACACCCACTATCTTTATCTTGTGTGCAAGTGTTTGCCAATTCTCCAGACAGCATCACCTCCCTTTCAGATTGTCAAGGGAAAGATAAGGGGATATAATAATTCTGGGAAAATGTGCATAATTCTCAACTAGTATTGCATCCTTTATTCTCCGATAGGGGCAGAATAAAAACGGTGATTATTTTGTTTATGTTGCAGGATCATGTTGGTGTCGTACATTTCAACAACTAAAATTTTAAAAAACGAGGACCATGACGAATGTAAACCAGTAAAAAGACACGACCATTTCCCCTTTCCGTTTTCCATGTCCTTTCAGGGTTCTGTTGGGAAAAAACTGGCAAAAATCCATGCTTAAGGCCTTGAATTCAATATAACACGAACAACCCCTCCCCCCCCCCCCCCGCCCACACTTTTCAAGGATTTCCAGGCCCCATAGTAACCCTTTTAGAGCAAGGCAGTACTGTTTGCTAGGGTAGAAAAGGCACAATGTTTCTCTCACCACTTTTGCTGAAGAAGCCGTTGAAGTTGAGCTGAAGGTGCCCAGTCTGTGTACTATGGGCACACGGGATTGAGGACGAAGAATCAGACAAGTCAGTAACAAGGTTAGAGTCCGACATGAGCAATCCAGCACCAAAAGTTTCAGCACCAGTTTTAGTATGGCCTTTTAAGATACGTGTTCATGCATTAGAAGATAAAAACATCACAACAAAGCGATAGTTTAAATGTATTTTGTAAATGATGACCAAAAACATTATTTTTTTAAGGTAAGGCCAGTGCAGCAGTTTTGAAACAGTATTATTTTAAATGCCTCATGAGTGTAAATATACACATGAGAAAACGACTTTGTGATGTTGATCATCATAACTCTCTCGATGACGAGAATCATCCCAAAACTCATCCTCCCTTTCTTGTAATATGCAGTCAAGCTCGAGGTCATGGTGTGCCCATACTCTTGACGGAGCATCGGACTCATGACTTGTTAATTTTTTTCGGGTTGAGATCAAACCCAGAAGAGGTAGTCACTTTGTTGCAATATGCTATACGAATTTGGTCAGTGCTGGTACACAATGGCCTACTCTTGCAAAAGACGTCATGGGATCTTTAACGGCGACCAATAAATGTTAGCCGATGGGCTTAACATCCCTCCAAAGGACAGCGTACTCAACAATGCCCGTGGAGTAACAAGGTTACAATTTATGCCATGCCAGACAGCTCAAATGAAAGTATACTACCTCTGAGATTATCCTGCTCCAATAGACAGTAACATTGAAAAAAAATTATTCACATCACATTATTGTACAATCTCTATCCTCTTCAATGCACTTGTCTATCAGTCAACCAACTTTTTGATCATAACACAGAAGCCTTCCTTCTGAAGTGTCCTTAATGCAGTGGATTAATGCAGCTGCGTTAATCTCATCAGATGAAAGCTCATTTTTCATTTTGGGGAGGGGGGAAGTTATGTGGACTCTTGTGAATAAGGTGGGCAAGGCAAAACTTCCCCCTTCCAAGACCATAAATAGGATGGGGACATTGCGTTTTGCATGCAGCGCAGCATTGTGATGGAGGATGGCATTCTTTAGAATAGTTAGATGTTTTTTGCAAACTACAATTTTCAGATGATTGCACAAAACCACACAGTAGTATTCTTCCTTCAATGTTATTCCCTATGGAAATGATCAAGTGAGCAAAATTCCAGTGTGGTTGTAATTCCACTGTGCATGCGACCTGGAGGGGCAAAGGGATGAAAAAGCAGAGTGAGCAATAATTGAGAGGCGATAGAAAACAAGAGAGGCCACAAACCTGTCTGTGATGAGTGGAGTATCAGGCCCGATGTTTCTTTGTGGGAAATGCCAATGATGTTGAGAGATTTGCATTCCACAGTATCCAGGAATAGGTGTGAAGCGGGGCACCAGCCCAATGAGCTACAGGCAAATCCTTTTCCCCAGATCATTCATGAGAATGTGACGGAATGCTTACGGGTATGGAATGCTTACGGGACGGAAATGGGTATTCCTGCCTCTTTCACAACTCCTTGAATTGAAGCAAGACCTGGTTAACAACAATATTGCTCTCACCATCGAGGAGAAGGCCTGCATGAAGGCCTCTGCCTCCCAAAAAGGATAATACGTACCCATCACTGAACAGTTCTGAAATGTGGACTCGAGATTTTTTTTTTTTTTTGTATACCTTGGTCGAGGCTCGTATGAGAGCTAACACACAACTCACAGCAAGGAGGTATGAGACAAGAGGGGCGGGAGTGGAAGGGACAAAACAGTGGGGAACAGACACATTAGGTGAACTGTGGAAGGGAGAGGGATGGGGATGGGACGGGGAACATGGCGAAGAGAAGATGGACATTTCAGGGACTTTCAGGAAGGAAAGCAGGAGAAATGAAGGAAGTGGGCTTGGGTGGATTATCGGGGGTAGAAAAGATCGAGGATTTGGATGGGGGAAGATAAGAGGTGGTGGTGAACAGCTGTTTTGAAAGCCTGGAGGGAAGAATGGGAAAGAATAGAGTGAGGAAGTTTATTCCAAAGGCGGGAAAAAAGAGGAATGAAAGAGTGAAGATGAGCAGTGATTCGTGATTTTGGTAGTTTTACCAGAAGGGGGTTGTTGGCGGACCTTGAGCGCCCTGTGGAAATGTGGTGGGGACAAATCGCAGAGAGAGCAGGGGGGGCAAGGCTGGAGAGGAGTCGGTAGAAGACAGAAAGACCACCGACCAACCTGCGGTGATTGAGTGAGAGGCCCAAAGACTCAGCTTCATTGCGGGAGATGCCGATGATCTTAAATGCCCTGGTTTCGACAGCGTGAAGCCGAGAAAGGTGGGAGGCAGGAGCACCAGCCCAGAGGGGAGAGCAGTACTCCATCAGGCTACGGACAAAAGCTTTGTAAGTGATCAGGAGCTCAAGAGGGCCGAGGAAGGACTTAGCACGACGGGGGATTCCTAGTCGGCGACTGGATTTTGAGGCGAGGTTGGAAATGTGACTTTCCCAGGAAAGGTCATAGCAGATAGTGAGACCTAGAAGCTTGAAAGAAAAGACTTCTTCCAGAGGATTGTTGAGAAAGTGGATGGGGGGGTTTTGTAAACGGTCCTTTCGAAGAGACATAGTGAGAGTGTGAGATTTGTCTGGATGGAAGATGGAAAAGAATTGTGAAAATTTATTGGTGGTATTTATCTGCATGGATTCTTTGCACCACCATTAAATCAACAAGAGTTGAGTTGGGTTGTTCAGAATTTTCAACAGAACCAATGGCTCATGATGCTTGGAATCTTAGGTTCAAATTTCACGTACCATATGCATTTATCTAATGTCTCCGAGTATCCTTGCAATTCACATTAAAGCATCCTGTTGATTAACACTTGCATCCGAGCTGTCTTGCCTGAGTTTGAATCTCGACCCAGCTATAAACCGTCTATATACTTAAAAGCTATAAACTATATAAACCCAGCTATATTTAGGGTGAGGCATCAAAGTGTGTTCTGTCCCTAGGATTAATGTTAAACTGGGCATCCCGTCTGCCAGCATCAGGTGGTGGACTTTAAAGATCTCACGGTGTCCTTCGATAACAGTGGGCAAGCTATCGCCGACACCCTGAACAAATTGCAAGTTCCTGCCCTGATTACCACTGGGAAGACAAAGTCAAACCACCCAGTGTAATCCTTGCCATGGGGCTTCTTTGACAGCACTGACACTACCTTGGGGCAGAGTACTAAAAAGAGAGAAGGGTGATTGAGTGGTAGGGATGCAAAGTGTTCATGCAGACTATCTAATGACAACAGTTTGAACTCGAAATTCAGACTCGTATTTCTGATTGCACTTTGGAAGTTTTTCTTGCACTGCCAGCGTTCGGAACATTTCAAGAAATCTATTATTAAGAATACGTTAAAGATCCCACGGTATCCTTCGTGAAGAGCAAGCGAGTTATCACTGGCAGCCTGAACAAATTATAAGTTCCTGCACCATCAGTCGGTATAGAATATAGTACATGTACGTATGAATGAATGTGTAGTGAAGTCTTTGTCCCACTTTTGATTTCTGTACAAGCTACACAATGAGCCTTAGATCAATGCAAAAGTAAATAAATAGAAAAGCAACATCTATATACCGGGTGTTCCAAAAAGACCCGGACAACTTTGGTTGTTAGCTCTTTGAACCCAAGCGGCAGTTTTGCTGGCCGCTATTCAAACCTCCATATATCTGAGCGGCAGGATTTTTCTCCGGGGAGCCCAGGGTAGGGGAGCCAAAAGTCCAAGGAGCTGAGGGTTCAAAGGGTTAATCCTCTCTTGACTGATGAAATCGCTCGCAAGATTTTTCGTGACAATCCTATTCTGGTGGCATACGAGAAAGACATAAGCCTGAGGAATAATCTAGTTCATTCCCGTTTTCCTTCCAACGATGTTGGAGGAGAACGATTGGGGGACAACGCCTTGTAATCGCCCCAGATGTAAAACTTGTCACCATGTTGTGTCACATGACACCATTAGCGGTCCGAGAGGGATATGTCAAAAGGTCACTTCGACCATACTTCTACAAACATAATATATGCTTTGTAAAGTGATCGTTGTCACCTGCCTGTCGACCAAGCTCGTCAAGTTTCATTGGTGAAACTAAACAACGTTTGGCTGACAGAGTGGCCGAACATTTAACGTCGACACACTTAAAAACACAACGGGTCGACGAGTAGCAGCACATTTTAACCTTGCTAATCATACCAAGGACGAATTTCACATGTGTGTTATTAAGGTGTGCTCCAGTGAATTTGGATCGAAAGTGCTTGGAGGAGAAAGTCATCTTTCAGCTTGGTACTTTACACCCTCAAGGAATTCATGTTACATTCTGGATTTTCCATTATTCCAACAATTGATTCATTATTCACACACCTGTTCATAATTAATTCACCATATATTGCAGCAGATGTTTTGGTTCCTTTGTTTTCTGACAAAGGGCAATGCCTGAAATGTCAACTGTGGTTCTTTTAAAACGGTGTATTTCACCCTTATTTTCTTTTATTTATATGTGAGCAAATACCATCCGTCACTTCGCTGATGGTAATACTAAAGGGGGGGAGAGAGAGAGCGGGGAGAGTGAAGAGGTGGAGAGGAAAGGGGAGAGGAGGGAGGGGGAGCGAGGAGGGGTGGGGGAAGGGAAGGCAGTGGGGGAAGAGATGTAAGAGGAAGGGAAGGCAGACGCGTGATGGAGCGTTAATTACGATTCATACCGTCTCATCAAAATGATTCTGCAGAGAATAACAGTGAAAATGGAAATAAAATAATGTCTGAAATCCATTTTCTACCGGTCATACAATGAACACGGCCAGGAGACAAACTCCCATCCAGACATACTGCTCGGACGCATCCAGAGCCAAGCTGGCCAGACATGAACACCGCCCAGACACAAACACGGTCCAGACATAACCACCGTCCGGATATGTCCAGGGGGAGAGGGAGAGAGGGAGAGAGGGAGAGAGGGAGAGAGGGAGAGAGGGAGAGAGGGAGAGAGGGAGAGAGGGAGAGAGGGAGAGAGGGAGAGAGGGAGAGAGGGAGAGAGGGAGAGAGGGAGAGAGGGAGAGAGGGAGAGAGGGAGAGAGGGAGAGAGGGAGAGAGGGAGAGAGGGAGAGAGGGAGAGAGGGAGAGAGGGAGAGAGGGAGAGAGGGAGAGAGGGAGAGAGGGAGAGAGGGAGGTGCTGCACTGTATTGGGAGGGGGAAGAGCAAGGATGGGACAAGGAGAGAGGGAGAGAGAGACAGACAGACAGACAGAGAGATGGGGGTAGGGGAGTTAGGCCGGGGGCCAGTGGGACCTACCTTGAACCCCACCCCCCCCCCACGACAATTTTTCACTGATACCACAGTGTTCATATATATCCCAAGTATCAGAAAAAAGATGTTCCCAGAAAAATAACTCATTTGCCCTATGCTTTATTAAGCTGTTTCCATTTTTGCATGTAATTAAGCTATCCAAACTTTATTCTACATCTCTGACAACAAAGGAAATATGTTCACATTACTCCTTGACCCTCCAAACATATGTGTAGATTCCTCATTTACAAATTTCCATGTACCAGAAGTTGAGATATTTACGAAAATGAGAATTTCCATAATGGCAGATCCTAATTAGCATATCAATGCATTTAAAATTATTTCCACTACTTTTACTCAAAGAGAAAATAGTTATGTTTCCCTTAAACAGCAAACAGACATCATAAGTCGCAGTTATGTATTATATCAGGCCCAGGGAATTAATTACATTGATTAATCTGATTTCGCATGATTTTCGAACGATTCATTGTGCTTTGTATTTTATGCTAATTAGCCTACTTAAAGAAATTCAAAAATGTTAATATATTTTTTGCCAACCTGGCTTGTATCTGGCAGCACTTCGGTAATGTTTTTTTGACAAAAAAAACTGACGTGTGGTAATTACAAGGAAAGAAAATGGAAATTCTTGCATTTTTGTGGGAATTATTGTCTTTAAGTCAAATTTAATCAATATGCAAATGAGCTAATTAGCATAAACAAAATGTATTTTAATACGTAAATGTATAATAAGCTTTAATTTGACACCAATTTTGTGATTTTATGTTTATATTTGACAGAGATATTGACATTTTGCCGATCTTTGTGAGATTCATCTATTTTTGATTGGTTGCCATGGAAACAGCTTAATAAAGCATAGTGCAAATGAGTTATTTTCTGGGAACATCTTTTTTCTGATACTTGGGATATATATGAACACTGGTATCAGTGAAAAATTGTCACGGGGGGGGGGGGATGCAAGGTAGTTCCCACTGACCCCCGGCCTAAGTTAGTAGAGAGAATATGTTATGCTTTATGAACAACACACACGCACGCACACAGTGCTTGGCCGATATCGGCAATTTTTCAGGAATCGGCAGGTTGGACTCGGTGTAATTACCGACTGCAGTACTTACTGCATAAAACCCAAAAACATTGTGCAGCATTCATCAAAAAACGACGTTACATTTATATAGACGTTTCAGGGAGATGTTCATAAACGTTATTTATAAACAGCTGCGTGTGTGGATGGTGAAAAAAAAAATTGGCTCAGTAATTTAGAAAATATGTTAATACGGCAAACAGCTCGGAAATCAGGTGTTATTTCACAAACACTTGCTCAGGGTGACGGAGCACGAACCACTCACTCTGAAAGACATGGCATGGCAAAAGCGTCCACAGTCAGTGAACGATTCACGCAGAATGACGTAGTGCGGTACCACTATCGACAATGGGTACTCGGCAAGTGGCTTAAGCACTCATGCAATCACTCCACTTAAATGGTTCAAAAGGAACGGTTGGCCAGGCCATCGCTGCATACCATGTAGGATCCCTTTAACCTTAAAGCCAGTCTTCACCGTGCATGCAGCAGTTAATGAAATAAAATGAAATAATTAAATAAAATGAAATAATTAAATAAAATGAATTTATCACGTTAAAAAAAATAAATATAAAAATAATCACATTTGCCACGGTGTCCGTGGGGTCTACAAATGTATGGCCACTAGCAATTATAGGGCGGCCGCAGTATTTCCACGGTCACACAATGTAGCAGTCACATATGTTTTTATTTTTCGGGTAGCCGCACGGGGTATTTATAAATTGTGGAGACCGAAAACGTGGGGGTGCCGTACGGTCTTTGATTTGATGTCGCACGGTGACCTTATGGCGTTCCTGCGGCGGCCAAAGAATTTTCAAGGCAGACGCAAGGTACCCGCAAGGCGACCGCAGGGAGGCCCAAAGGCGAACGTACGGCCAGACGGACGGTAACGAGTGGGTTCTTTTTTTTATTTTTATACCAGTTCTTTTGTTTCGGCTTGTCAAATTGCTACGGCGAACGTAGAAATGAAAAAGTTATAACTCTGCGCTATAATTCCACGGCGACCCCTACGGCCTATAAAATATAGCCAAATGGCGTAGGGCCACCCTGAGGCCACCGCAGAAACTCTGCGGCCGCCGCACGTTTGTCAATCCAGAGGGCGTACGGCCGCCGTATCCTCGCCGTAGAGCAAATGTGACTTAGGCCTTAATGCAGAACAAACCTGGAGACATCGCAAAGTTCAATCGCCCGTGAAATTAACACTGCAGAAAATCCGCCATTTTCCCTGCTCGTCTGTGCACGTGTCACGTGCTACATCGGTTTGAGGTACACACAAACGTTATAACTTTTTTTTAATGTCCAGTTTTTACCAGATTTGCTTTGATTCCCTGTAGAGCACCTCGCAAAACCTACAAAAGTATAGACACAGATCTGGCAGACGTTATGGATAGGCAGTCTCTCTGGGGGACAAGGCACGAAGTCTGGCAGTGAATGCATTAAATCATATAGCTAAATAATGCTGGTTAATTTTGTTTCGTTCCTAAATTTTTGTTCACTCAATACATTTCTCCAAACAGTAGAAAAAGATAAGTTTAATGCTTTGGAAATTTCACATTTTCTTGTGTATCTATGGAGAAGGAGAGAACACAAATAAATAGGTATATCGGCTATAATTTCTATAAATTATCAGATTTCACAACAGATTTTGACACTTATTTAATCTGGACGATATCTGATCCTCAAAACCAAAAGAATATTTTGATGATATATTTTAATTAGTCCGCGAGAGTATGTCGTGTAAGATTGTATCATATAATGCATGAAAACGCTCAAAGCTCCGAATTTGAAAACGATTGGACTTATAAAAGCGATGCCTACAGCGATTCGTAGCTATGATGAACAAGCATTTGGCAATATGAGTGAGGAAAGTGAAAAGAAACTAAACCTTTATAGTTACGAAATCATTGCGGCCTGTTCTAAGTCAAAGTATGGTTGAGCAGGCCAAAAAAAACATGGCGGCTTCAGACCCCAGCGAGGTTACCCAGGAAACGCCTTCAGATCCAGAGAGCGAGGTGGCCGAGGATCTCCTGATGAAGGATATAATAAAATAAGGCCGATAATTATCTTCAAAAGGGGTGTTTTAATAAACCCAAACACCCAATTTTCACTCCTGCACTTCCTTGGAGCTTTCTTCGTATGCATGCAAAGTTTCAAGCTGCTAGGTTTTAGAGTTATGGAGGAGACACACTGACACCACACATGCACGCACACAGACATTTATTAGTATAGATGTATATACACCATTGTGTGTGAGCCTGCATGTCTCTGTAACTTATAAGATGTGTCTGTGCATAAGCAGGGGTGCAAATTAACATTTTTATCCACCGGCCAGCAGGGCTGGTGATTAGAAAAAGTTACCGGCCCAGCAGAATTTCTACCGGCCCAATAAAATAAAGACAAAAGTCACAAACTTGATATCAAACACTTTTAATATACTGACATGAGTGAGTTTAATGAGTGAGGTTGGTTGGATGAGTGAGTTTGATGAGTGAGGTTGGTTGGATGAGTGAGTTTGATGAGTGAGGTTGGTTGGATGAGTGAGTTTGATGAGTGAGGTTGGTTGGATGAGTGAGTTTGATGGATGAGGTTGGTTGGATGAGTGAGTTTGATGGAGGAGGTAGGGTGAATGAGTGAGTTTGATGGAGGAGGTAGGGTGAATGAGTGAGTTTGATGGATGGATGAGTGAGTTTGATGAGTGGGGTGGGGGTGGGGGGATGATGCAGGGAGGAGGAGGTTGTAGGTGATGGGGGGACCTTTTTTGTGTGGGTGATTGGAGGAGTAGGGGGTTGTGAGTAGTGCTGTGGGGGGGGTTGTGGGTGATGGGTGGTTGTGGCTGATGGACGATGGGGGGGGAAGGGGGTTGTGGATGATGGACGATGGGGTGGAGGGGGGGGGGTTGTGGCTGATGGACAATGGTGAGGGTACTACTCGTCCACCCAACATCACATATAAACTCACTCATCCACCTAACCTCACCCATCAAACTCACTCATTCACCCAATCTCACCCATCAAACTCACTCATTCATCTTACTCACTCATCAACCCAAAAGCCTCATCAAACTCACTCATTCACCTAACCTCACCCATGAAACTCACTCATTCACCAAAATTTACTCATTTAACCAACCTGGGCATGAGAAAATGTGTCCAAACCACGCCAAACCGTCAAATCTCGCGCAATCACGCGTGATTTGGAACGAGATGAAAACAGACAAAATGGCCACCGCAGAATTACCGGTGATTTCTACGGATTTCTGCCGACAAAAACAGTAGTTCTAGTTGAGAAAACTAGTAGAGAAGCTAGTACAAATTGTACAAAATAACAGGAATCACCGGTGATTCGCCAGCCGGGCAGGTAAGGCAGTATTGTGTACCCGTCCAGCACAAAAGTTAGGCGCCATTGGCGACCGGGCGGCCGTTAATTTGCACCCCTGATAAGGAACACAGAGACAGAAACAAACTCCAAACTCGGGGTACAGATACAACTTTGTATGGGGGGTAACATAAGCTAGATGGCCGCTGCCTCACATGGGGGTGTGGGCGTGGGAGGGGGGGGGTGAAAATTCTCTCTGTAAATGTGTTCCGTGTAGCAACTGGTGGTGGTGGCAGAAGGTATTACAATTTCCTTTTTTACCAGAGCAACGCTGAAGTTAAAGCACTATTCACAAGGGTAAATTTGTTCTCCTTCCCTCTCCCCACCCCCCCACCACACCCAAACCAAAAAACAAACAAATAAAAAAACAACAGAGGGGCCTGTTAAAGCCTGTCATCATGTGAGACATTTATAGCAGAAAGGGATATTGGAACAAACGGGGTACAAGGGGGGGGGGGGAGGGAGCAGGATGTGAGGACGGGCAGTGGGGGTGAGAGAAGGGTTTAAAGCACTCTATGCATGGGTAAATTTGTCTTCCTTTCCTTCTACTCACCCAATTTTTTTGGCAAACACGACGACTACTTGGTCTGTCAGTGAAGCGATGGGTAGACTGCGAGTAAATAATAATTTAGATATCTTTAATGAAGCTTTTTTGCCATGGTCACATATATTGTACTATATGCACTTATTTTAATTCCTGAAACAAAATGAATCGTAGGAGAGACATTATATTTAGCAGGCACATCAGAAAATAATTAAAAAGTGTATATGTAATATTATCATCATCATCTCAACCTAATATTTAAAAAGTTCCAAGCAGAATGACAGAATGACAGGATTTGATTGAAAAAAAATTTGGGACGACCCTTGTATAAGAATGTTCATATAACAATGCTCAAATTTCATAATGAATCATTTTTAGTTCAGTCCTAATACTCGGCTCTACGTTACCTCATGAAAACAATCAAAACAAATATTTACACATTTAAACACGTGTTAAGACAGAATGAGCTTACCTGCTTGTGCCGGACTCGCCTTTCATCTGTTCTTCTGCCTTTGACAGTACATCATCAATTTTGAAATTCCTCCTACGAGAAAGATACAATCAGAAAATCATCCAGATTAAAAATAAATAAATGGAAGAACTGGTGTCAAATCAAAGTTTGCAAACCATCAATTATATTTGAGACTGCGGTGTCCGCACAAAGATTTACATTATTGATTTACTTTATCGATTCCAAACTCTTGATTTCATCGAAAACGGGAAAAATGGAAAATTATATTATTACAAACATGCTTTTGTTGCTGACGCCAGCAGGGTAGGGCTTTTCCTTGAAACTTCTGCATTGCAACTATTGCAGCTCACAGCATTAAGACTTGGTGTACGATATGTATTTTTTTTTCTTAATTTTCAACAATTTGTTTTGTATTGTTCAAGGCCAAACTAAGCCACCCCTCGGATAGAAAGTGTAAAAATTATTTGTCTCCGTGTTCTTAGTTTTGCTTCCTTCTTCCCAAATATATTACTTTACTTCCTCAACATTATCCTATTTCCCCTCCTCACTTCAAAAAAAAATATATGTATATATATATATATATATATATCAAAAAAATAAACAAAGTAGATGGTATTTATGGAATACATACCCTACACAGTCTTGAGAAGGACTTGAGGCAAGCCAACTTTTTGTTGAAGGTTTTTTTCCTTCTTCTTTGATCCAATATGGCTGCCAGACCACGTGACACATGATGGTCATTTTAATGAAAATACTGTTCAAATTTCAAGTCAATCGGATGAAAATTGATTTCAGAAATTTGGCCTATGTTGACGTAAAGCATAATTGGTGGTTGAATTCAGTAAGGTGATATGAAAATTTTGTTCACGTTTCAAGTCAATCAGATGAAAATGTGGCCTATGTTGACCCTTTGGCCAATGTTGACCTCAAAAATAGTTGGTGATTGAAATCAGTGACTTGATATGCAAAACCTCTTTAAATTTCTAGTCAATCGGATGGAAATTGAGGATTTTAGAAAATTGGCCGATGTTGACCTTTGGTCTCTGTCGACCTGAAAAGAGTGACTACTATATCAAATGGTCATGTAACATGTGGTAAAGTTTCAATTTCCTCCACTGAATGTTTTTTGATGTATCCTTTTGACAAAATGCAGATACGACGTATGACGCACGCCATATCTACGTACGCTTCCGATCGCTTAACTCTGCTTTTCGCTTCGCGAGTGCAGGGCAAAAAACATTTTTTCACTCCACGATCTCAATTCTCTGTATCCATCTTGTCCACCCCATGTGTACTTTCCTACCCCCCCCCCCCCCTCCCCAAATTCCCCTTCACACCCTTTGTAGGTCCAAGTCTCACTCTCCCTTGGTCTTCAACTCTGCTGTTGGTATTTTTCCCCTCTCTCTAGTGTTCCTTTTGTCCTGTTACATCCTGATCCATTCAAAGTACTAGCTCTCGACAATGTATATATGCAAAAAAAAAATTCTCCCTCAACTTCCCAGCAGTGTCTTTCTTTGGGAATTACCTGGACAGTCTGGTTTTGGGAACTGTCTGGCAATTGCCACACTTACTCCAGTCTTTGGAGGATAGGCAGGCCAACAAACTCGGTGGCATAATGGTTTGAGCATCTGCTCTGACTGTGGGAGGTCGGCGGTTTGAACCTCGGCGGAGCGATACCCAAGACTTCAAAAATGGTACGTGCTGCTGCCTTGCTTGACACTAAGCATTTAAAAGGATAGAGCATGGGCAAACAACCATAAGTTGGCAATACAAGTGCAAGCTTTGATGGGTCCAATGGTCTTCTCTTGCGTCTAAGTTCCTTGTGAGGCAACTCAATTATTTAACAAAGAGTTTCCAAATGTGTGGATCCTCAACCATACTCAAACGGTCCTTCATGCCTCCTCAGTTGTCGACAAGGCTTCATCAATAAAGTTCTAAGGCACTCATTTATATTTTCTCAGCTTCTCAGTGGTCAGCTGTGGCAAGCTTAGAGCCAGGTGACATCAGTGAAACCAAGACAACTATTAAATATTTGGTTACAAAATAATTATATGCAACAACATATATCTGAAAATTGGTAGAGGACAAACATTTTATGTATATCACCACCAGTAATCATCAAAATTTGACCTAGCATTTGGTTGAGGATTTCTTTTCATCTGGTTCAATACCATTGTGACATCAGTGATGACATTGGACCATGCAAATCAATAATTTGCTCAAAGTATCCAAAATATAATCTATCATTACACAGTATGCTCGCCAAACCAAAACCCTTGCATTTCAAATATTATTTTTGTCGATGTCAATAAGGTAGAAATCGTGCCAAGACTCGAGCTTTTTAAATGCTAGCCTGAACACTGCTCCCCTCTGCCCCCTCCCTCCCATGGGTTGTGAAATCTCTCAAGAGATTCTCTGTCACATTTGTGTGTGATCATGACAAGGAATTTTGACACAAGAGGAGGCCATTTGGCCCATCAAGCATGCAATACATCAACAACAGATTAAATCAATGTAACAGTTTACAAACTTAAATTCACTGGCAAGGGGAGGGTGTGGGGGTGGAGGAGTGGGGCAGGCAAGGACATCACTGGGGTATGTGTGTGTGATGTATGTATGTATGTATGTATTATATTGTTGTGGGCTGGGGGTCAGGTGAGAAGACCAGGAGGGGGGGAAGCTATCTTGGCTCCCACCAGACTCCCCGGAATTGTAGGCTGTCGCAAATGGATAATTCCGTGACGCGGCGGGTCGCTTAACCGACCGTGGACGCCAATAACTCAACCGCGTGACCTGGGGTCCTTCCGTCTGGTTAATTTAATTAATCGGGTTACCTAATTAATCAAGTGATTTAATTACCGGGCAACACGCCCTCGGTACGCCTTGTCTGCACTGGATCACTCTACCGGATCGGATCACTTTATCGGATCGGATGCAGCTGAGCGACACTGCCGAGGACGTACCAGCTAAAAGGAACGGAACGTTGGGAATAAAGTCCTGGCTAAGCGAGGATTCGGACCATGCTGGATCAATGAAAGAAACCACAAAGACGAGTTGGGAACATTTCTTATAATAATTTATTAACAATGGGCGAGGAATGGTATGTGGCACGATCAGGATTTATTGGGGTGTGTTGTGCAGAGATAGGGGAGAGAGAGGTGTCGGGAGCAAATAAACAAGCAACTTACAAAAGGTAACACAGAGCAAGACAACGTAAAAATAATAACAATAACGATCTTCTGCAGTCTTACTTAAGCAGACAGGCGCCAGGACACACACACACACCACACACACACACACACACACACACACACACACACACACACACACACACACACACACACACACACACACACACACACACACACACACACACACACACACACACACACACACACACACACCAATGAAGAGAAAATATTGAAACATGAAGGGAGAGGAGTTGAGGCAAAGATCTCAGCACCTTTGTACTTGATTGCAAGAATGCGCCACCAATAAGTTTCGGGTGGGTGCTCCGTGGTGCGGTACCTGACAGCTGGCGCGTCGTCTGGCTTCAGCAGCGCGTGTGGAGACCGTGGGTGTGAAGGAAGGGCTTGAGTGGAGAATGGGTGGAGTCCAGAGTGCATGGATGGAGTGGTAGGTGGGACCAGGTAGGCGGGTGGGGTCAACGTCGTGTGGGCGGAGACAATGAGGTGGAGTCCAGGTAGCAGGAGGCAGATCGTGGCGATGTCAGGCAGAGAGGCGAGAGCGAGAGAAAGGCGGAGGGACCGCTTCGACCTTTATAGGACTTGCAGCGCAGGGAGGGGGGGCCACCCTGAAGCAAAGCATCATCACCTGAATCGGGCGCCCCGACCCCTCACGCGGCCCGCTAACTTTTGCCGGAAACCACAACACTCCATTTCCGGCAAGGTCATCCCAGACAGCGAAAATATTCCACTCCAACCTCACATGACACGACACGAATTGACCACACCGAACTTGGCGCGCGAATAGTCCTGCAAAACCGCCCGGGCCGTGCCCTGACGACCGTCCAAGGGTCCCGCGTGCCCGCTCGGGCATCCGACCAGCGCTGATCAATGCACTCGCTTCGCGTGCGCCGTGGCTCGCACTGTACAACATTCCCCTGCTCGGTCGCAGCTTTGCTGGCCGTAGAGACGAGAAGACGTTCACCATCCGTGGGGAATCTGCTGTTGCCAGCAAGGGCTGAAGGTACATCATTATGGATAAATCCATGCATGTTTCGCGCAGTACGCGCGGATCCGCCATGGCCCACATGGTTAGTGCTTGCGTTCGCCCCATTCTGCTAGCGTGTGCGCGGGGTGAACACCAATATGTATCTGATATTTGGTTGAAAAGGAACGTGCCGCTTTTACTTCGCACACACGCATCCCGCTCAACGTGGCGTGGAGTGGCCTTCATACGCATTTCATGCAGCGTGGGCGTCGTGCTGGCTGTGTTTCCTGTGTTGTGAAAAACACCATCCATGCAGCCTCTTAAGAGATATTCATTCGTATGCCCTTTTAATGCAACCGGCAATCTTCCCCAGATCATCGGAAGCTCGAGTCGATAATCCCGGACTGCCAAGCACACTGTATGACTCGCTGCACACGTTGGGTTTCGGGCTCGCTTGGGAACGAGGGCTCTGCGCTGTTAATGCCCGTGCATCATTGTTTCCTCGCAGCGGCGCCGCACGCGCTGGCCTCCCTGAGGGGCCATCTCACAGCGAAGGTGCACGTGGCTCAGATTTACCTCAGGAATAATCAGAAGAGTAGAGTCGAAACGAAATGAAGAAAAAATGATGTATGCAAACCTGGCTATGAGATCATCGCAACGCACGCCCCTATTGTCCCGCAAGACAAAAGGAAACGGACTATCTACACGTATAATAATGGAATAACTGTCTTGGGACCACTAGCTGTTGGATGCATGCGGTTCCGAGAACCGCAACAATATTTCAATAAATCGAACTATGGTTCGATTCGTAATTTATGAATGGAAAGACCCCTTGGGACTGAAAAGACAGCTCAGAAGTGTGTGCATACCTCTAGGCTGTCTCACGTGGATTCAAATCTGTCCCTTGGATGGATGTTAAACTGGCATCCCATCTGACGACATTAGTTGGTGGACGTTAAAATATCCCACGATGTCCTTAGCGAAGAGTAGGTAAGTTATTGCTGGCAACATGGCCAAATTCTAAATTCCTAACATAACTACTGCTGGGAGAAGGATGACAAACTGCTCAGCATAACCCCTTTTAAAAAAAAAAAATATATATTTTTACTATTATTATTATTTTTTGTATATCTTGTCGAGGCTCGTATGAGACCGAACACACAACGCACAGCAAGGGGGGCATGAGGCAAGAGGGGCAGGAGTGGGAAGGACAAAACAGTGGGGAACAGAGACATAAGATCTGTGGAAGGGAAAGGGATGGGCGGGGAACATGGGGAAAACAAGATGGACATTACAGGGACGTTCAGAAAGGAAAGCAGGAAATTTGAAGGAGGTGGGCTTGGGTGGATTAACGCAGGTAGAAAAGATCGAGGATTTGGATGGGGGATGACAAGAGGTGGTGGTGAACAGCTGTTTTGAAGGCCTGGAGGGAAGAATGGGATTGAATAGAGTGAGGGAGTTTATTTCAAAGGCGGGAAAAAAGAGGAACGAAAGAGTGAAGGTGAGCAGTGATTCGTGATTTTGGTAGTTTTACCTGAAGGGGGTTGTTGGCAGACCTTGAGCGCCCTGCGGAAATGTGGTGGGGACAAATCGCAGAGAGAGCAGGAGGGGCGAGGCTGGAGAGGAGATGGTAGAAGACAGAGAGACCACCGACCAACCTGTGGTGAGAGAGTGAGAGGCCCAAAGACTCAGCCTCATCGCGGGAGATGCCAATAATCCAAAATGCCTTGGTTTCCACAGCGTGAAGCCGAGAAAGGTGGGAGGCAAGAGCACCAGCCCATAGGGGGGAGCAGTATTCCATCAGGCTGCGGACAAAAGCTTTGTAAGTGGTCAGGAGCTCAGGTGGGCCGAGGAAGGACTTTGCACGACGGAGGATTCCCAGTCGGCGACTGGCTTTGGAGGCCAGGTTTGAAATGTGGCTTTCCCAGGAAAGGTCATGGCAGATAGTGAGACACAGAAGCTTGAAAGAAAGGACTTCCTCCAGAGGATTGTTGAGAAAGTGGATGGGGTGGGGGGGGTTCTAAATGGTCCTTTCGGAGAGACATCATGAGAGTGTGAGATTTGTGAGGATTGAAAGACATGTTCCATGTGTTGGACCAGTTTGTGATTTTACCTAGATCTGCAATGAGCGAAGAAGCTGCTGCATGCTGGTCTGAGGGATGACAGATGGTACGGCAGATGATGGAGTCATCAACAAAGAGATAAAGAGAATTTTCCAGAGAGTCGGAGAGATCATTGATGAAAACCAGAAAAAGAACAGGGCCCAGAACGCTACCTTGAGGAACTCCAGCCAGGAAGAGGGGATGAAAGAACTCCATTTAAGGCCACACGTTGACTGCGACAGGAGAGGAAGTCTGCGAGCCATGAGTGGAGATGGCCTTGGATACCATCGGAAGAGAGTTTGGTGAGCAGGGCAGGGTGTCAGACTGTGTCAAAGGCACGCGATATGTCTCGGGACATGGCTCTGATGTCATGTCCGGCATTGAGGACCTCCATCCATTGTTGGGAGAGCAAAAGCAGCATATTCAGGGGAGAGTGACCTGGTCTGAAACGAAATTGATGATCGGAAATCAACCCATTGGAGAATAGGAAGGATTTAATGGCTGATGGAGTCCATAACCTTGCTGATGATTGGAAGAAGGCTGATTGGTCTGTAGTTGCAGGGATCTGTTTTTGCACCTTTTATGCAGGGCAGTAATGTTTGCTGATTTCCAAGCAGATGGCAGATGACCTTGTGTAAATGAGAGAATGAATAGAACAGAGAGAGAGGGTGAGCAAGAGCAGAGGAGCAGGTTTTTAGGACACGTGGGCTGATGCCGTCTGGACCGGTTGCAGAATCTGAGTTGAGGTTTGACAGCAAGCTCTCCACCTTGTCAGAAGAAAAGGACACAGAGTCCAGAGCCAGTTGGGTGTGACTGGTTAAGGTGGGGAGAGAAAGTGATGGGTTTTGGACACAAGATTTTGATGCAAACACCGAATTTAGGCATTCAGCCTTTTCACTTGCGGTATCAGCAGTGCGGCCATTTGAAGAAAGGGAGGGGATTTTGGGGGAACATACACCAGAAAGATTTGATTAGATGCCATCAGGATTTTGAGGAGGGAGAGAGGTTTGAAAGTTCAGACTTGAGCTTAGAAAGATGTTGTTTTCTAGCTCTCCTGAGGGTAGATACACACTTGTTCCGAGCTTTATGGAAGGAATTGAGATTGCCCTCAGTTGGGTTTGCTTTCCATGAGGCAAAGGCAAGTTGTTTCTGGACAACTGCCTCACCACAAGCTTCAGTGAACCAAGAAGGGAGTAAGGGTAGGACAACTGAAGACGAGAGGGGATAAATCTGTGCATGAAGGAGAGCAAGTTTATTTGAAAGAATTCCCAGGATGAGTTGATGTTGGAGAAAGTACCGATAGGAGACCAGTCTATAAGTTTGATGGCTGCTTGGAGACCCTGCCAGTCGGCTTGAGTGAAATGCCAGATTCTACGGGGACGGCGGTGAGATAATAGCCAGAGAGATGTCCACTTTGACAAGCACGTGGTCAGAAGAACCGATTGGAGCTGAGGAAGAGCAGCAGATATTGTCAGGGAAATTTGTCAAAATCAGATCCAGAAGAGATGGAGTACCATTGGTTGAGATCCGGGTCGGAAAATTGAGTCAGTCCCAATGAGTCGCAGAAAGCTTTTGCTGAAGTGCCATGACAGGTGAGAGGTACCCACACCTAGCCAACTGGCATGATGACAATTGAAGTCACCACATATGAGGAAGAGAGAGTTTGGATGAGAAGATAGAAGTTGGTCCATGTTTTTGGATAGTGAGGTGTAGATGGAGTCATTACTGTTTGGTGGACAGTACAGTACACATATAAACATGAGGTGGGAGTGGAGGAGAAGCCAGAGCCAGAGGTATATCTGGGGGTGTGGGGGAGTGAGGGCAGTGCATGGAGAGTGAGGAATAGAGTCTTTGATGAAGAGAGCAACTCCTCCACCAGGACGAGGCTCAGGCCTGTCATACCGGAGGAGGGGGTAACCAGGGAGAGATACTTGGGAGTCAGACATGTCTTGGGGGAGGAAAGTTTTTATTAGGCAGATTATGTCTGGTTTGTCAGCGGCAACCTGTATGGAAAAATCTGAAAGGTTTGAGCGAAGGCCCTGGATATTTGAGGTCCACACTGTTAATGAAGAGGGAGGGGAGGAGGCTTTGGGTGCAGGGGGTGGGAGGGGAGGGTAGGACAAGGGACGAGGGGGAGAGGTAAGGAGGGTTGTTGAAAGAGTGTGGGGGATTGCAGAATAGCTAGGGGAGGGGCCGGATGAGGAGGAGAAAAGGCTCTGTGGTGCTGGGGGAGAGGGGGGACAAGAGAGGGGGCAGAAGGTCGTTGAGGATTTGAGGAGGTGGAGTGAAGAGATGGAGGTGAGAGGGCAGTGGAAGGAGGCAGCTTTGTGGATGAGAGTGGGGAAACTTTGAGAAGGGTGAGTGAGGGGAGTGAATGGTGGGAAAAGGGTGAGTGGGGAGAGTTGAGGGAGAAAGGTGAGGGGGAGTTTTTAAGAAAGGTGAGAGGGAAGCTTGGAGGGAGAAGAGTGTGATGGTTGCTTTGAGAGTGAGAGGTGAGAAGGGTGAGTTGGCACTGAAATTGGAAAAAAAAAGAATGGTTGATGGAAAGCCAACATTCATAGCAAACTGGGTATTTTTTTTAAAGTTTTAGGTCAGAGATGCGATGAAACACATTTCTTGATGGATGCAATAAAGGCGAATTCAGATAATGGAGAGAAGAAACACTGTAACAGTTGGATTTTTTTTGGCAAAGTATGAAGGAAAGGTCGAATTGAGAGCAGTCTGTTTAAATAGCAGAAGAGTAGTGCATTATGAAACAGAAAAGAGTACCACATGTGTGAAAGAGGAAGATATAGCATTATAAGAGATCGTTACCTTCGCATTCTGCAAAAGGTTATGTATTGGTCGCTGTGTATTTATTTATTTATTTGTGAATATGTGTGTGTGTGTGTGTTTGTTTGTTATTCGCATAACTCAGAAAGTATTAAACCAAATCGCTTGAAATCTGGTGAGATGATGGGTTATTATCCAAGGAACATTTGATTAGATTTTGGGAGCGATCGGGTCAAAGGTCAAGGTCACAGAAAGGTCAAATTCGTATTTTTACCATAGCGCGGTCAATTTTGATCTAATTGGCATGCAACCGATGCCAAAATGTTCAGAATTCATTGCCCAATCTTGTGATGGGTGACATGACACAATTACGTCATTACCCTTGTTAGCGGTTGGGGGTCAAAGGTCAGTGGGGTCACAACCTTTCAAAATATGCAGTTTTTGTCATAACACAGTCAAACAAATCAAAACCGATTTGCATGAAACCAACACCAAAATGTTCCCTGTTCTTTTCCGCACACTCTCGTGCCAGGTACAAACTAGAATGGGCACTCGGTAGGGCGCATACCTTCGCCTCCGCTACGTTTTACCTTCGCATTCTGCGAAAGGTTATGTTTTGGTTGCTGTGTATTTATTTATTTGTGAATATGTGTGTTTGTTTGTTATTCGCATTACTCAGAAAGTATTAAACCGAATTGCATGAAATTTGGTGGGATGATTCGCGATTATCCAAGGACGATTTAATTAGATTTTGGGAGCGATCGGGTCAAAGGTCAAGGTCATGAAAATGTCAAAAAACACACTTTTGACCATAACTTCCTTCATAATAAAGCTATTGACATGCAACCACCGCCATATTGTTGCATGACGAAATACCTTTCGGGTGCCTCGTGTCGGATTTGACGTGACGTCATCGGAAGTGCGTCAAAATGACGTCACAAGATGACGCAAATTTTCAATTTTCGACCGCATCAGTTTTGATCATACCGTTTTGTAGAACTTACCTTAAGGACGTCACACACCAAATTTGACGTCGATCGGACTGACCGTTATGACGTCATTGACGTTTGAACATGACGTTTTTCAATTGTGGCTAAAATGTCCTGATATTTTACATTCAAATATCTATGTAATTTACAAAGGAAAGTCTCCCAAATCCAGGTATTAGGATCAGTACCAAAATATCTGTTTATTGATATACAGGTTTTGCCAATTAACACTGTAGTCAAGGTCAAGGTCACACACAAGGTCAAAATATACTTGTAGGCATAACTTCAGATCTAATAGAACTATTGACATGAAACCAACGTTAAAACGTTCAGTGAACTTAGAGCTTTCAGAATCGTTGTCCCCGATTGGACGTCACGTCACCGGAAGGGCGTCAAAATGACATCAAAAGATGACGTCATTTTTCAACTTTTTAATTTTTCAGTCTTTATCATTCCATTTTATTGGACTGCCCTCAAGGAGGTCACACACCAAATTTGACATCAATCGGACTGACGGTTGTGACATCATGGACGTTTTAAAGTGACATTTTTCAAATGTGCCCAGAAAAAAAGTTGCGGCGGCGAAGGTATGCGCTCTACCGAGTGCCCGTTCTAGTTTTTATTATTATTACCTTCGCATTCTGCGAAAGGTTATGTTTTGGTCGCTGTGTATTTATTTATTTGTGAATGTGTGTGTTTGTTTGTTATTCGCATAACTCAGAAAGTATTAAACCGAATTGCATGAAAATTGGTGGGATGATTCGTGATTATCCAAGGACGATTTGATTAGATTTTGGGAGCGATCGGGTCAAAGGTCAAGAAAAGGTCAAAAACAAACTTTTGAGCATAACTGCCTTCATAAGACAGCTATCGACATGCAACCAACGTCATGTTGGTCCATGACGAAATACCTTTCAGGTATGTGGTGTCAGATTTGACGTGACGTCATCAGAAGTGCGTCAAAATGACGTCAGAAGATGAGTAAATTTTCAATTTTCGACCTCATCAGTTTTGATCATACCGTTTTGTAGGACTTACCTTAAGAACGTCACACACCAAATTTGACGTCGTTCAGACTGACCGTTATGACGTCATTGACGTTTGAACATAACGTTTTTCAATTGTGGCTAAAATGTCCTGATATTTTATATTCAAATATCTATGTAATTTGTAAAGGAAATTGTCCCAAATCCAGGCATTATGATCAGTACCAAAATATCTGCTTATTTTCCTTTAAAATGGTTCAGGTTGTCAAATCCATCGAGAGAAAAAGGTAGGAACAAAATGGTCATGGATTCCAAGCAAATGACCCCACTATTGTGGGAATATCCTTTGTTAACCTCCGCCATCTTCGAAGATGGATGGAGGTTACTGTTTTCACCCCTTTCTGTTTGTTTGTTTGTTTGTTTGTGAACAGTATTACGGAAAAACTCCTCGACGGATTTCGACGAAACTTGGTGGGGGGTTAGATATGATCCAAGGATCATGCTATTAAATTTTGGACTTGGTCCCCCCCCCCCAAAAAAAAATTGTTAGAGAAAATATTTTTTTTTTTGCATTTCTACATGTTTTAAGTGATTTCCAACCCCCCCAAATTTTTTTTACCCCCCCCCAAAAAAAGAGAATTTTTTTTTGCATTTCTACACGTTTTAAGTGATTTCAACCCCCCCAAAAAAATTGTTACCCCCCAAAAAAATTGTTACCCCCCCCAAAAAATAGAATTTTTTTTGCATTTTTACATGTTTTAAGTGATTTCCAAGCCACCCCAAAAAATTTAGAGAAAAAATTTTTTTTGCATTTCTCCATATTTAAAGTGACTCCCACCCCCCCCCCCCCCGGCAAAAAAAAATTGTTGAAGAAAAAAAATTTTTGCAACTTTTTTTTTCAACAAAATTTCAGATTTTTTTTTTTTGCATTTTTACATGTTTTAAGTGATTTCCAACCACCCCCGCCCCACCCCCACAAAAAAAAAATGTTGGAGAAAAGAACTAACTCTCAGCACTGTTGACATATTTAATGAATAAGATATAAGGTTCACTTGAGTGACCCAGCAGTATTGGCGGCGGAGATTTTGCACTCTCCCGAGTGCTCCCCCTCTAGTTATTATTATTGTTTGAGAGAGTTTTCATCAGATTAGGTCATGGAAGTGTTGTAGAAAAAATACCCCCAAGAGGGAGTGCCGGTCATCTCTGCCAGAGGTCGAAAGTAACTCTGTGCCAGACTGGAATAGGGGTAGTTCATAAAGTACGTACGCTCTACTTCCGGGTTTCAAAACCACCCACCCCCCTCTGTATGCAGGCTAGTGACCACCCACCCACCCCCTCATACATCGCTAATCGCTTGCAAAGCCAGCAGTTCCTTATGAACCAATGTTTGTAAGCCATGACGATGCAGTCCCGAGCAGTGTAGTTTACCTTTTTCATTTAATATCACAGCACGTCATTTATGAAAATAAAAGTACAAATTGACATTCAAGACAATGTTAATGTCATAAATGAAAGTAAGTGTGTGCATATAAACTTGTGTTCCATTGTTTTAATTAAATCTGACAAAAGCTTCAAATGTAATATTTGTCTCGGAGAGTTCCGGTTCTTCATTTTTAATACTTTTTTTTTTGTATGTACGTACTTTATGAACGGCCAATACGGGGAATCAGAGCGAAGTTTGAAGGGCTATAAAATCGGAACGAGAGCAAATTTCAAAAAAATGGCTCGTGTTGTTCTAGATAATAGTCCATAGTATCTGAATCACTAATACCATTTGATCTCTCTTGATAAATGAGGGAGGAGATATGATTTGAAATCGACGATTTGCGCAAATTTGACAGCCTCGTGACGTCGACCTCGATCTTGGACGACCTTGAAAGTTATATCGTTGTGCATGTCTCATCGACCTCTATCCATTCCACTATTGGTTATTTGTCTCCACTCGGTTTAATTGTGGACGGACGCATGGACGCACGGACTGACGGACAGACTTCGAGACTGGGGTTATTCGGTAATCTCTACTGAGATGATAGAGATGACCTAAAAATCGTAAGGTGAATGGTGAAATTGGATCGGTAAACGGAGGGGATGTAAACAGATCACATGGTTACAGGATAAGCACGTAGCTATGGGACGTGTATAGTCAAAAGTGAAATTATTTATTTGAAACCAGGATTGCGTAACATTCGGAAAAGGGAAGGTTGAAGTAAAATCGTGGAAGTGTGTGGTGAATTTGGAATGGCAAATGCAGTATGAATCTTCTGGGTCGATGAAAAGTACCAGGAAGAGTAGAGAGAGACACGTGGTTACAGGAGGTGTAGAGATCCAAAGGATACAAGGAAGATTATGATTTTTTTAAGAACAGGAAAGATTCGGGAATGGAAGGTTGAAGGAAGAAATCGTGAAGGTAATGGCGAGAGAAGGTCAGCTCAGTATAATAAAGATGGTGTGCGAGCAGGAGAAAGAAGAAGTGGAAGAAGAAGTAGAAGAAGTAGAAGAAGAAGTAGAAGAAGAAGTAGAAGAAGAAGTAGAAGAAGAAGTAGAAGAAGAAGTAGAAGAAGAAGTAGAAGAAGAAGTAGAAGAAGAAGTAGAAGAAGAAGTAGAAGAAGAAGTAGAAGAAGAAGTAGAAGAAGAAGTAGAAGAAGAAGTAGAAGAAGAAGTAGAAGAAGAAGTAGAAGAAGAAGTAGAAGAAGAAGTAGAAGAAGAAGTAGAAGAAGAAGTAGAAGAAGAAGTAGAAGAAGAAGTAGAAGAAGAAGTAGAAGAAGAAGTAGAAGAAGAAGTAGAAGAAGAAGTAGAAGAAGAAGTAGAAGAAGAAGTAGAAGAAGAAGTAGAAGAAGAAGTAGAAGAAGAAGTAGAAGAAGAAGAAGTAGAAGAAGAAGAAGTAGAAGAAGAAGTAGAAGAAGAAGTAGAAGAAGAAGTAGAAGAAGAAGTAGAAGAAGAAGTAGAAGAAGAAGTAGAAGAAGAAGTAGAAGAAGAAGTAGAAGAAGAAGTAGAAGAAGAAGTAGAAGAAGAAGTAGAAGAAGAAGTAGAAGAAGAAGTAGAAGAAGAAGTAGAAGAAGAAGTAGAAGAAGAAGTAGAAGAAGAAGTAGAAGAAGAAGTAGAAGAAGAAGTAGAAGAAGAAGTAGAAGAAGAAGTAGAAGAAGAAGTAGAAGAAGAAGTAGAAGAAGAAGTAGAAGAAGAAGTAGAAGAAGAAGTAGAAGAAGAAGTAGAAGAAGAAGTAGAAGAAGAAGTAGAAGAAGAAGTAGAAGAAGAAGTAGAAGAAGAAGTAGAAGAAGAAGTAGAAGAAGAAGTAGAAGAAGAAGTAGAAGAAGAAGTAGAAGAAGAAGTAGAAGAAGAAGTAGAAGAAGAAGTAGAAGAAGAAGTAGAAGAAGAAGTAGAAGAAGAAGTAGAAGAAGAAGTAGAAGAAGAAGTAGAAGAAGAAGTAGAAGAAGAAGTAGAAGAAGAAGTAGAAGAAGAAGTAGAAGAAGAAGTAGAAGAAGAAGTAGAAGAAGAAGTAGAAGAAGAAGTAGAAGTAGAAGAAGAAGTAGAAGTAGAAGAAGAAGTAGAAGTAGAAGAAGAAGTAGAAGAAGAAGTAGAAGAAGAAGTAGAAGAAGAAGTAGAAGTAGAAGTAGAAGTAGAAGTAGAAGTAGAAGTAGAAGTAGAAGTAGAAGTAGAAGTAGAAGTAGAAGTAGAAGTAGAAGTAGAAGTAGAAGAAGAAGAAGAAGAAGAAGAAGAAGAAGAAGAAGAAGAAGAAGAAGGATCGAGACTCGTGAGTGTGCAAGGAGAAAGGTAGTTTTTTCTTGGGGGGGGGGAATTTAAGACAAGAAATAGAGTGTTTAGTTCGGAGGGATGGGGGACATTTGGAAAAGTGGGGAAGATAGAAATTGAAGGTAATGGGGAGAAAATACAAATAAACACGATCGTATACCGAGGGAAAGGGTGGGTGGGCCTCAAGCACCCGGTAAGACAAGGTCAACGAAAACTCACAAAATAGCACGATTTTTGAAACAAAACTTAACTAGGAACACACAGTAACATGTAGGTGAGAAAATAAACAGTTAAAACGGGACAGATAACAACCGGAAACTTAACTTTGAGATCGTCAGCAGAGAGCCCTGAAAGAAACCTCCCGACGCTCCAAACCCACAACCAGAACCAAACCCAGAACCGGAACCTTTGCACAAACTGCTTCAGCAGAACTAATGTTCTGTAACACAGAGCATGGTAAATCAGTCAGTCAGTCATGACCCCCTTACTGTGTATCGTAAGTACAAGAAAAATTCCCCATCACAGATGTTGCTGTACGATTTGTCGTGGTCGACCAAAATAATCAGCCGACGTCTGGCATTTCGAGGATATCGGCATCGGCCGATGATGGCACCAATGTAGCCGATATAAAAAAAATTTAAAAAATTTAAAAATAAAAAATAAAAACTTCCTTCTCAAGATGATAGCCAATGTCAATTCGGCATCTGCAGCCACCCTTCAGGTCAGGTGGCTACTGCGGAACATTAGTAAGCGCTTGCTGGCTATGCCTTCAAGGAAAAGGTGAGACTGTATATTCCTAGCTTTCAAATCTCAATTTATTTAATTCCCCAATTTATTCAAAAAACCAAGCCATGTTCACCACACCCACTGTTTGTGCTGCGGAACCTCCAGCAGACAACACATATATCCTCGACCACCATGACCACTCTCGCACTACAGGTCTTTCGCACCTCACAGGCCGCCTCGTGAACATTTGCACATTAGACGTCGCTTGGAGGCCCCACAGCCAAATCTGCCATTCGTGTCAGGTTCATGCCGCAGATGCTCCGTAGCATGCCGTGCCCCGCACCCTTGTTCCTGTGGGAAAATTTTTAATCTGTACTTGTATATCTGTGCTCACTTCAGACCCAGATGCAGTCAGATATGCAACATGCCTTATTTGAGTTAACACAGATCCCGTGTCCTTTGATATGTGTCTGAAACACAACAGGCCGTCACTGCGCACCGACCGAACTAATCATAGATGGGCCGTGGGATGCTGGGCGGTGTGTGGGCGCATTGAAAGTCAAAACCTTGGCTAATCTTGGCGTGCAATACTTTGTGCACCCTTCGCCACCATGACTGTAGAGGGATCAACGAGTGATACGAGTGCCTCTGTGCCAAAGGAACAAATGAAAGCTATTTAAATGAAGGTGAAATGAGAAGTGATTGAGCGATAGGAACAGTGAATGTTTGGACTGAGCGAATCCACCTTACGAATGATTCATGCAAATGCCAATAAAATCAAAGCAAATGCTCAGTATTTCACCGCTACTGCAAAGAAAATGAGTCACATTAAATGACGAACTGCAACATCAGATGTTGACAACCCTGCCCTGTCACCCATGGTGCCACCCTTACATGGCGGCGAGTTCTAAAACTACGTGTGAGGCGGGAATTAAATGTTTGTTTGTTTGTTTGTTTTCACCTAAATCTCACAATTATAGTTTTAGCTTGAAAAAATTGGCAGTTTTCCAGTAAAACTGGATTCTCGGATCCCAGATGTGTGGCTGGTTACCTGTATTCGCTTTGCTCTACATTATCATTGTGTTTATAATTTTAAAAATTGGCAGTTAACCTCTATTATACTGTGACGTGCATGTGCAAGCAAGCAAATTTAATATTGTGTTTAATAAATTTGTTAATTTAAGTTCAACAATTTTATGTAATTCTTTTTTTTTTTAATTAAATTGTTTAATCAGATGCACAAGTTAAATCAGCATTATATCGGTCATCGGCGCTCCTGCTCTCTAAATATCCGTGTCAGCATCGGCCCTTAAAAAACCCATAAAATCGGTCAACATCTCACAATTTGTGATCAACAACCGTTGTCTGCAACACAAATGCATTGTATATTGCTTTACGATAACACCGTTAGGACAAAGTTTTGTGATTTGGAATCCTATAAAGACGATTATAGTCATATGATTATAATCATCTTTATTCCCAACCGCAGATTATTATAATCAAATGATAATGAAAAGATTGTAATAATACAATACATCATATCGGAGAACAAGACAAAGCAAAATCAGCTAAGGTAGTTCGCAAAACTGTCATTCAGAACATTAGAGGTTTCAATTCCTCCCTGACACAACGCATTGACACTGTGGTACTTCCAGGGTCATGAATATAAATAAGCTGTTTTGTACATATTATTTGAACAACTGTGGGAAGACTTTTGGATAAATTATGAGTGTAAATAGTTTTTCAACATGTTTGTTATCAGTAATAAGTAGAGTATTTAAAACAAGCAACAGAATCATTATCAGCACTGCCTGATAGCACATTACATTATGTTGGAGTTCACTACTCCTCAATAATAAAAATGAACACCTGACATTGTAATACAAGGACTCAATGTTTGGCCACCTATCTTTGCAGCAACGATTCGCTTTCTTGGTTTTCTCAACACAAGATTTGTCTTCGTATTCATCCCCAGCGTTCTGATGACACAATCATCGGCGCCACGGTGATGACGTCTCCACTCCGGATTCGCTGCAAAGCCGTTCGATAGCTCGGTCCGAGATTTTTTGATTCCAGATTTGCCACGCGACTTGCGAGAGCCCAATCAGGGCCAGATTTGCCACACGACTTACCCGAAAGCCCAATTGCCTTCCCAGCCCACAAATTATTTGAGCGGTCTGTCTGAGACACGAAGGTCTGCCTCTCCCTCTCTGAAAACCATCCACTAAATAGCCACACCTCCCCTGTCTTGACATGCAATCTTGGCCCTACATTTTGATGAGTACCCCTTTAACTGTTCATTTAGGTCAAAAAAAAAAACAAAAATACCAGTTGATTGGATTTTTTATTTTTTTTAAGGAAGGGGGAGGCCCTTTTTATTTTTTCAAAATGGCCGCCAGCTTTCAGAAACCGACATGCCAATTTTTTTACCTCCCCACAAAAATATTAAAAAAAGACATGAGCCATGCACCAGCCATATCAGTTTTCAAATATGACATGGGTCATACACCTGACACGTCACGTATACACTCACCAAGCCTACTAAATATATAATCCACAGTTCTAAACAAATATATAATGAAAGTATGGCGAAATACAAAAAAAACTCCACACTTCATGCATATTAAAATTATTGGCCATGCCATCTTTCTACATAGAGCCACAGATTTACATACGTGGGATGTGGACTCACCAGTGCTCCATGGTCCAACTCGGTAGAAGTTTTTCAAATCTCAGCATCGACATGGGGAAAATGATCGATTCAAAGAATGGTGCAAGAGTCGTACACCAAGATACGGATTTTTTATGTGGTGCAAACCGCTACAATATACAGTATGTCCTTCTTTCCATCCATCTGTCAAAATGAAGAAGAACCTAACACACTGTGTTTCGTTTGTTTATCATTTGTTGTCGTTTAGTTTTTGTGCCATTTAGTTTGGGATTTATTGTTCTGCCTGTTAAGGATTTTTTTTTTTTCTCGCGATGTTTGACAAAATAACAAACAATAAAAAAAGGGAGGCGGGTTAAAAAGAGGAAGCGGGCAGGGATGATCAACTAGTATTTTATTTCTTTATTTGGCCTTAATTGTCTCGGTGTACAGTATTTTATTTGTGCTCTTTATCGATTCATTTAATATTTGGCTCCAACATGTCGTTAAATGAGGTTAAAGTTATGTTAGGGTGACCGAAAATGTGCCCTACACACTTGTTGTTAGGGTGACAACCAAATCAGCTCTCCGCACCTATTCAATCATCTTCAGCTGTGACGAAGACACATCCCCCCCAATTATAATACTACGTGCATGGGAATATCTCGTCCGCTTAACTTTGTTTTGCTTAATGTTGCACTTTCTAAGAACGCATCCACGATGCTGTGGAAACTTGCTGGAGTGTGCTTTAAATGAACAATTATACAATTTATTTCAGAAAATATCACACTTTGCAATATTTTTTTCATTTATGTAATTGAATGTCTTAAACCAAGGATAAGTCGATGCCCAGACTTCCGAGGGAAAGAGCATCGACTCATATGCTGAAAAATATGGATATAGTTTCTTTTTGAGAGTAGGGGGAGGGCAAACATCGGTGAAGATAGTGTGAGGAATGAAAAAACAGACATCACATAGTCAGCAAGTTATCCTTTTGATGAGAACCTCTCACAGACATCACATCCGTGACACATCTACACAATCACCCAACCATACCTAAGCTACCTCCCATCCCTGCCAATATTAATGTACCCCTCTGTCTCCAATGATTCCAGGTACCTAAATGTCCTGCAAAAGTATTGACCCCTGAATAATAATGCCACATTTCGATGAATTATGTGTCAACAATTTTGCCAAATGAACTTATTTATTAATAACTGAAGAGATCAAACTAAACACTGTTATAGTTGAAGGAGTTTACATGTCAGGAATACCTGCAGGAAACAAGTACAAATCAAAATTCACTGGTTGGAAAAGTATTCAGCCCCTTAGGTCAGTACTCGGTGGAGCATTTTTTGCAGCAATGACTGCTATGAGTGTTTCTGGGTAGGTCTCCACCAGCTTTACACAGTGAGATGGTAACTTTTTTGGAAAGATCCTTGGTCTTCATGTTTGCCTTGTTGGTTGACCAATTGAGTTGCACCTTAAAACTCCTGAGATAAGTGGGGGAGATTAATTTTTAAGTTAAACCACTGATTACATACAGGTGAAACCCATTACACTTTTTTTTAACCTTTCAAACAAATAATTTGCTCCAGAAGTGATTTCAGGTTAATTAGGCAAAATGGTATGAATACTTATGCAACTGAGAATCATCTGATTTTATCTGTTAATCTAACTTATTCACATTTTATCTGCATTTTTTAGCTTTATCACTTTGGAGTAGTTTGTGAAGACTATATATCAAGTTTGATTTAAAAGCATCATGAAATAAGCTCAAGTGGCATCAAAATGCGAAAAATTTGGAGGGGGGGGGGAGGTGAATACTTTTGTAGGCCACTGTATCTCATACCTGTTTAAACCTCGTGAAAAACAAAAACCCCTGCCTGAACCGTCATCCTCTTTTCTCTCAGGCTGGGGACCCTGGTTCTGTTACTGTCCATTCTATATTATAACTATTCAGCATTTATTTTGTCTTTGCCTTCATTATCTTACACATCCTATTTCACACCCCCTCGTAATCACCACTTTCCTGATATATGAAGTCCCACCTCCTTCGGCCACTCTTCATAGTTTGGTCTTGCTAGCCTCAGTATCAATGTAGTTGTTCAATGTTAATACGTTTTCTTGGTGCCATCTCTGTCCCCTCTTTTTTTGTATCCATTCCCAGATTACATTTTGTTAAAACAAAACAAAGCACTGAATCTCAACTACTTTGTCCCCAAGTAATATTGCATCACTCATCAATTGAAACACTGCAGGTTGAGAGTGATTTCGTATGTAACAGTGTATGTCTGGGTATGATTGTAAGAGCATATGTGTATTTGCATGATTATGTCATTTAAACAATTGCTTTGGAGCTGAAAATGCTTCAGATCTCTTAGTCACCTCGTTTTTGAAATGTTCTCATTTTACACAACCTTTCCTCCTTAACCTCAACCTCCCCCCCCCCAACCACAAACCACACACCACACAATCTGAAGTTATTAAACTAACCAACATTCAAATATTTTTTGTGATGGGGTGCATGGTTACCGGCGTGAGCTGCTTCGCGAGTCCCTGTGGGCCATGTAACTCAGTGTACGATGCAGAAACACAGGCTGCAGACAAATGGCCACAAACACGTACAAGATTAATATCAAGCAGCAATCATCAAAACTGTCTGGCATGTAAAATTAAAATGTGCTACATCTGTGTATTCAGATCACCTCGACCATCATGACCACAGGATCACCCACTGAAGATGACATCCTCCTCCACCCCCAAATAATGTCCTTTCAGCTGATTATTTCCTCAAAATGTGAGTAGAATGATATGGGTCAAATAAACTTGAGAATGGAAAACTAGTCTTAATCATTGAGAATGACCTTTCAAAAATATTTCTGTAAAGTTTCATGAAAACCCCACGAGCAATTTAGGAGAAGTTTAATGTTACCAGATGATGTCATAGCATGAGCTCCACAGAACATAGTCATGGAAAAGTCATTGCACACCTTATGTTTTAGAGTTTCCTCCAATTGCCAAATTATTCTCTACGTATGACTCAAGTCAAAGTTATGGTTTATTTATTAAACACAATGCATCTCAAGGACCAACGACGTCTCTCACTCATAATTGGAGGGAACAACCAAATCAGCTCTCTGCACCTATTCAATCATCTTCAGCTGTGACGAAGACATTGAAATGAACAAACTCCTGCACTTCCAACCAAAGAAAGCTACACAAAGCAGCCAAAAAAAGCTACACAAGGCCCTGTGCTGTTTTCAAACACACTTACTGGGTTCCTCCACAGCTAAATAAATTCACAAGTATCACGTAGGTGAGAATCCCATGCAAATATGTCCCCATCACCTGCCGGACTGGTTTCAGCAATTATTGGTGAGTCATCAGCGACAGTGGAGACAGAAACACACACCATCGAGCCTCCTTGTGTAGCTTTTCTTGGTTGCTCTATTTGGTTGGAAGGTTGTTTAAAAAAAAAAAAAAAAATATATATATATATATATATATATATATATATATATATATATATATATATATATATATATATATATACATATATAAAAAAAAAATTTTTCTTTTTTTTCGTTGAGGTGCTTTAATTTGTACAAAAGAAAATGCAACGATAATAATTCAAACTCATTTGATGAAAGGCATAATAGTTTTTATTTTTCCTATGTAAAACGTCAATATTTCACAAAAGGAAAACGAGCATGAACTTATGTGCTAAGTCAATAGGCATAATCAAGTACCCTCCAACTTAGGCCTAAGTCATATTTGCCATGGCGGCCATGGGGTCTCCAAAATCTACGGCCACTAGCAATTATACGGCGGCCGCAGTATTTCAACGGTCACACAATGTAGCAGTCACATGTTTTTATTTTTCGGGGAGCCGCACGGCGTATTTAGAAATTGTGGAGCTGAAAACGTGGGGTTGCCGTACGGTCTTTGATTTGATGTCACACGGTGACCTTAAGGGGGCCCTGCGGCGGCCATAGAATTTTCAAGGCAGACGCAAGGTAGCCTCAATGTGCCCGCAAGGCGACCGCAGGGTACGCAGGGTACTGGTACTAAGGCGAACGTGCGGCCAGACAGACGGTAACGAGTGGGTTCATTAAAAAAAAAAAATTACCAGTGTTTTTTTTCGGCTTGTCGAATTGCTACGGCAAACGTAGAAATGAAAAAAGTTATAACTCCGCGTTATAATTCCACGGCGACCCTTACGGCCTGTAAAAGATAGCCAAATGGCGTAGGGCCACCCTGAGGCCACCGCAGAAACTCTGCGGCCGCCACACGTTTCTGTCAATTCAGAGGGCGTACCGCCGCCGTTTCCTCGCCGTAGAGCAAATGTGACTTAGGCCTTACTTAAAGTTATAGAAACAAGACCGAACTTTGCAACCAAGAGCAATTTGTGAAATTAGTACAAGATTGGACCTTCTCTGGCCTGAATGAAAGCATGGAACTCCTGGCCCTTGAGGAGACTAGATTACAGATGTGTTCGACTGCAATTTTCAAGGTCCATAATAACCACAAAGAGGTCTGAAACTCAATCGTGGTTCTCGGTATATTTTCAGCAGATTTTCTGCCGTTCTCAGTTCTCCAGGTTGAGATCAGGACTGTTTCCAGGCCAAAGGAGAGTGCAAATGCTGACAGATAATCTGAATATAAATGGCTACACAGCACTGAAACCGACCCGAAGAAAAAAAACACACAAATTATATTTTGTACAAAAGGAGCGAGAGACCAGAGACAATCTGAATACTTCTGGCCCCATCAGGTCAGGTCAGGTATGGGAGCATGCGCCAGAGCCCAGAGTAGCACGTCGCTGCATCCACTTTCCGCCGGAACTCCAAGGGCCTCCATCTGGCCATCCCCCAGGCAGAAGCCTGGCCCATCCCCATCTCCTTGAGATGCCGATCAACCTGCTGCAACCACGAGGCACGTGGTCGGCCCATCGGTCTCCTCCACTCACGAGACTCCCTCGCTGAGAGAATCTGGTGAGCAGGATCAGCATAAGGAAAATGAGCCACATGTCCATACAGCTGCAGCTGACGCTGATGGACTATGCAGGTAACAAATCTCATTTGAGTCGCTGTCAGAAACCACCCGTTGGATACAAAGTCCAACCAGCAATAGCCAAGGATTCTCCGACGAGACCTAGTACCAAAGGAATTAAGTCTCCATCTCAGATCCTTGGTCAGAGTCCAAGTCTCACATCCATAGAGCAAGACTGGAAGCACCAAGGACCTGAAGGCTCTGACTTTCATCCTCCTGCACAGGTACCGGCAGCGCCACACCCCATGATCCAGTGAATCCATGACTCCCCAGGCCAGACCCAAACGTCTGTTGACCTCTGACTCACAGCCAGCAGAGACATGAATATCACTGCCAAGGTAAGTGAATCTCTCCACGACCTCAACATTCTTACCACAAACAGGCACAGACAGGATAGCAGCATCCAAGATGTTATTGAAAGCCTGGATCTTAGTTTTGACCCAGGAAATCCGTAATCCCAGCAGCTCCGACTCCTCATTCAGCACCTCGAGGGCCCCCAAAAGGATATCTAAAGTCTCCGCAAAGATGACCACATAATCTGCGAAATCAAGGTCAGAGATCTTGAGATTCCCAAACGATGCACCACAGCTTGATGTCTCCGACATCCTCCCCAGAATCCAGTCCATACAAGTGCTGAAGTATGGGGGCAAGTACACACCACTGACGAACTCCAGTAGCAACTGGAAATAAGTCAGAGATGGTATCACCACATCTCACAGCACTCTCAGTACCAGAGTAGAGTTTAGACATCAGATCGATCAGTTTTGGTGGCACCCCACGAAGACCAAGAATCCTCCAGAGGGCATCCCGATTCACTGAATCGAACGCTTTACAGAGATCAATATAGGCTGCAAGCAGCCCCTGACGAAACTCTCGTCTGCATTCGGTGAGCAAGGATACGGTCAATCGTTGACCTCGTTGGTGTAAAGCCTGACTGCTCTGGATGCTGGTGCTCAAGCAGATGGTGGTGAACCCTATCAAGAATTATCCGAGCAAAGACCTTGCCTGGCACCAAGAACAGCATCACCCCTCGGTAGCTGTTGCAATCTTGGCGATCACCTTTCCCTTGGCCACATCAGCTGACAATAATATTGGCCCCATTGGCTCTATGATGGATCCGATACAGCTCCGAGGGTTTAAGGAACTGTTTAATAGAGCATAGTTATTCCTATATTGTGTGTCTAGAATAAGCGGAGTGTCATTTGATGTTATCATAAATATGCGTTGCTAATTTATATAGCGAGAAATGTGAAACTCACCCAAGTGTCTAAAATTATATTGCATCCTGTTTGACATTTATTTCATGTTCTTACCCTTGGTTTTGCTGTTAAATGTGCTTTTGACATGTTTGTTATGCACCCCCCCCCCCACCCACAAAGTTTCCGTGGGAAAGCAATGCCCAACCTCGTCCGGCTTCTGAAGTAATCGGCTCGGCCGGGTCAGGAGTCATGCAGAGCACGATTCTCGTATGCATGCTGAGGTGTATTGGCTCGTGTACTGAGCAAGATGCTGGCTTTTGGCTCTTGGTTGTGTCATGAGAGACGGACCCCGAGCCTCGTGTATGTCACTGAAGGGAACGGCACCATTCTGAGGAGTGGCAGGTCGGCGAGGACGATCGACACACAAAGAGGCCGTGCTGGGTCTCTAAGCATTGGGATTAAATACTGCTCACGAATTGCCTGAAGAACATTTCCGCTGCGAGAGCGCGACTTGGTGCCATTTTGCAAGCTTCCACCCATGCAGGACGAAGCACCTCGATTCTACGTTCCATAGAGACCATCTCTGGACCAAGCTAAGTGCCACAATAAAGGAAGGATTTTCTTTGATTTTGTTTCCCCTTGTCTGTATTTAAATCTGTGTGTGGAGGTGCCTCGACTTTAGACTTAATTTACCTCATGTATCATGACATTCTGATTATTGTTCCTTGTAAATATTTCTATTTTCATTAAATTCCCATGTTAATTTTAAGTTGCTGTGTTCGTGTATTTGTCGTGGAGTTTGAGTATAAACCCCCCCCCCCCCCCCGTGCATCCATCTGTGCCTCTGCTTTTAAAAAAAATCAAATATTTGGTTTTGAATAATGGATGACATGGACTTTGATTTGTCTGGTAGCGACAGCGAGTGTGAGAGAAATGAAGGATTTTGATCTGAATCACATGGAGAATTGTCGGATAATGTAGTCGCGGGAGGTGAAGTTCAGGCAGCTGGAAATGGAATACGGCCTTAGCAGTTCGAGCCCGAAGCAGGACAAGCAGAGGAAACTGGCGATGAAATTCCCGGTGTTCAGGATGATCGGGAGGACATTGAAGGAAGACTTGGCAATAACAACTGGATAGACTAAATCCTATTCGTAATTCAATAATGTAAATTATACTTGCATACTGCTCGATATGAGAAATATTTTAGTAAGGTGACATGACCAGCACAGCACAGCGGACATGTTGCTCCATGGCGAATGAATCGCAAGCCATGCCAGCCCATGTCATCGGCCGTATCTCTCCGCTCATAAAATGAAGCAATCTCGCTGTCCGGATACGATGAAAACTTGTGTGCAGAACACACCTTCCGACACAATTGTCTCGAGTAGTCCGATAAATCTGATGTTCTGTTGCATTTTTATTTATTTTATTCCTACTGTCGTCATGTAGCACCAGTAGAAAACGATGAAGCAAAGAGAATAATAAAAGAAAGCTACAGCACGTCAGATTTATCGGACCAGGAGGACGGACGACGGATTTATCGGACGACATTGCTTTTGATGATGGGTACTGCATCAGGTTTCAGCCTCCTCAACTTCTTCAAACTGAACAGCGAATAGAGCCCGTGATCAAAGTCACTGTCTTCGAACTGGGCGCTGCAAATGATATGTCGCTGGGGCCTTTTCAGTTTCCCCTCGTCAGCTTCACTTTAGATGTCCATATTCTCTGAAGATTCTCATCTTTTGGGAATACATGAAGGCTTACACCGTCTTTGGTTGTATTGCTGCATCCTGCTACGATACATCTTGCAGCCATTTTCAAAAGTAAGGCAAAAACTCTTAAAAACCTTCGTGAATCAATCACAGGAATTAAGATGATCAGTGAGATAGCAAACACATGTGCACAATGCATTTGTACATACTTTTTATGGCGCGCGACGTCTCATCAATCGACTCTGAGCGAGTCGCATTCTGGAGATGACCTCAAAGGTCACGTGACCTGCGGTTCGCTGAACTCCACGTTTTTGAGGGGCGGGGCATAGAAAGTTGTGAAAAACACTACAAATGTTCAAAATATTGGTCTAATTATCCCATTGTTGATTTTAAAAAAGAAACATGGGTGATTTCTTCACTAGGAAGGTCAAGTTAATAAAGAATAACCAGAAACTTTTGAATTACATGGGACCTTTAAACAAAAGGCTTGGCCATCATTCACTCAGGGGCAAAGGATAAAACAAGGACTTGAAAATAAAATAAGGGTAATGTATGGAGAATAGGAAAGCAGTCTTTCCTTCTCTCCCTCACCTCACACAAATAAATATACAGGAGAATGCGGAGGGAAATGGATGGGGAAGATGGGCAGTGGTGATGGGGACACAGCCACGTCCCTGAGATGCCCAGACCCTGTAAGGCCAGTCCTCTCTGGCGCCCTAGATATGCAAGCTAAATGTGCAACTCATCCTCCTCTGCCTAAGATTCTGCCTCTTCAGGCACACATTGATGAGGTGCCACAATTCACCCTCCTCATACTTCATGGCTGATAGGATCGAGAGGGCAGGATGACACTCATGGAAGGAGTGTTCTTTTTCCACAGAAACGACACCAACTGCTCGTGAATCCTTTCTTCCTTTCTTTCTCTACCCTCACACACTTTTGTTCCTTCCCTCACAAGCCTTCTCAGTCTTTCAATCTTCTGTTCATGCGAGCTTGTCATGTTCATTTCTCCTTTTTTTGTATACACTGTCGAGGCTCGTATGAGAGCTAACACACAGAATGTACAACAAGGGGAGCAGGAGACAAGAGGGGCGGGAGAGGGAAGAAAAAAGCGTGGAACAGAGACATGCATCCAATCTCAGGTGCATCCAATCTACAGAAGGTAGAGGGATGGGGAAAGGTACACAGGGTAAACAAGATCGAACCTACAGGGACTTTCAGGAAGGAAAACAGGGAATTTGAAGGAGTTCAGTTTGGGGTGGATTATCAGGTGAAGAAAAGATCGTGGTTTTGGATGGGGGAAGATGAGAGATGGTGGTGAACAGCTGTTTTGAAGACCTGAAGGGAAAAGTGGGATTGAAGAGAGTGTGGAAATTTGTTCCAAAGGCAGGAAAAAGGGGGAATGAAAGAGTGAAGGTGAGCAGTGATTCTTGATTTTGGTAATTTTACGAGAAGAGGGTTGCTGGTGGACCTTGAGTGCCCGATGGAAATATGGGGGGGGGACATATCTCAGACAGAGCAGGGGATGGGGGGGGCAGGCCAGAGAGGAAATGGTAAAAGACAGAAAGACCACTGACCTGCTTGTGGTGAGAGAGTGAGACCCAAAGACTCACCCTCATTGTGGAAGATACCAATGATCCTAAATGCCTTGGCTTCCTCAGCGTGAATCTGAGAAAGGTGAGAGGCGGGAGCACCAGGCCAGAGGGAAGAGCAGTACTCCATGAGGCTGCGGACGAAAGCTTTGTATGTGGTCAGGAGCTCAGGTGGGACGAGGAAGGACTTTGCACGACAGAGGATTCCCAGTCAGCAAGTGGCTTTGGAGGCCAGGTTGGAAATGGGGCTTTCCCAGGAAAGATCATGGCAGATAGTGCCTCTGAAATTCATTTTCAACACTTCTCCTCCACGTGTTTCACACGCAGGGTGATTGATTCATCAATGTGTGTGCCATCCCTCGTATGGACATTAAACCGGTGTCCCATCTGCCAGCATCAGTCGGTGGAGGTTAAAGATCCTACGGTGTCCTGAGCGAAGAATATATGAGCTCTCGCTGACATACTGGCCAAATTCAAAATTCTTGCCCTAACCAGCAGAGAGAATCGATTCAGTGTCACAGCCGCACACTCAGCCAATGACGCTACCCAGCAGCCTTGTGCTGCATATGAAATAAGATGAAGGAGGATTCGGTTGATTCAGTGGTATGTCCATTACAAAATATGAGCAGCTTGCACCGATTTTGTCATTTATCTCTCGCGGGTCTCGCAAAGCGATGTTAAGCAATTGGTTGACTCTGTCTGTCTGACAGACGTCAGTCTATGATCGAGGAACAACATAATTTCAATTCAGTTACATATATATTGTTACGGCTGTGGAAATTCGCAATACACCATGAAGGGTCCTCAGATGAGTTATGACGATAAGTATATGTGTAGTTAGATTTCCCCACCGTTGTTTAGAGGGAATTTCCGTGTTCACAGGACTGTGATCCTTTGAGTTAGCCGTTTTTCTTTTCTCTATCATTATTTTGGACCAATCATCCCCCAACAACCAAATCGCCACCACCAACATCGTTCCCAAACAACTACAACTCAAACACCACCACCTTCGCCTCTTTACCTCCACAACTCCACCCCGCAAACATCGCTTCATTGCCATTCTCAAACGACGCCCGCCAGCAACCAAATCGCCACCACCAACACCCTTCCCAAACCACCGCAGCAAACGCCCACCACCTCCGCCTTTCTTCCACACGTCGTACCATGGGTTGTGAATGGGTTCCTTTCGCCTCGAAAAGCGTATCAGGAATGATTCACACCCCTTTTTCTTCCATCCAATGGCTGAGCATCGGGTGGTGTAGCCCCGCCTCCGAACCCGCTATGATCCAGAAATTTGCATATACGCTCCTCCCTCGGCCTATATAAGCGTGAGCACGGCGCAGCTCGCGGCAGTGAAGTGTGGCAGTCAAGTGGCAGTCGAGTCTAGGGTCGGCAGTGAAGTGTGTCGATCGCGGTAGTCAAGTCTGGAGTCGGTGGAGTGGCAGTCTGGAGAAGCGGGAGACGGGGCAGTCAAGTCTGCAGAGTGTCGGTGTCGGCAGTCTGGAGAATCGGGAGACGGGACAGTCAAGTCGAATGCAGTGTCGGCAGACGGCGGCAGTGTCGGTGCGGCAGTGTCGGTGGAGCAGAGTCGGGAGACGGAGCTCGAAGTCGACGGGAAAGGCAGACGGGGAGCGCCGGAGAGAGCTCGCCGGCCACGCCAGGGGCACGAAGCCAGGCGCAGCTACACTGACATCACGGCCTGCCCGCCATCGCGCCACGAGGGTGCGGGTAAGACCCTTCGGTGTCATGGACCTGGCCGCTCATCCAGGTTCCACGCACATTTGGTCCACGAACCTGTCTGCCACCCTTGCCTTTGAGGGTGGCTTTTTCCTTTGCTTTTGTGTTAGTGAATGTGTGGCGCCGTCTTATATGTAGAATTGTTCAAGTAATTATTCAAGTGTGAATAAAGACTTTATTCGGTTGTAATTCTTGCTTTCATTGCTTTGACTGTTATACGTGCATGAATTACTGTATGGCTGTAAAATACGTGCTTGTCTGAGTGTGCAATAAATGTGCTTGTTGAACTGTTCCCCGTTTCGTTGCGTCCTTTCCCTTGTTTGAAAATTCCATCTTGCATCACGGAAGGAATTGGTAGAGGGGTGTAAGCACCCAGGAAATAATCACGTCCGTCGGGGCTGGCGATAACACCGCTCGGTTATCACTGAAGCACGGAATGGACCGCTTCAGCGGTTCGTGTCCTAGGCCGGCCAGCGGCGAGGTACGTTTGCCCGGTTAACTACCCGCGCAGGTACTTAGGTAGGTCAAGTTTGGCGAACAACCCTATCCTGCGCGGGTGGCCGATTGGCACGATTGTGGTGGGGTCGAAAGACCCACCCGTGACTAGCTCCTGGCAGTAGTTCCAAGGAGGGTCACGACCGAATTGTCCGTTCCGGTGGGCAACGCGGTCGCGATTCGAGTTACGTGGCCGATCGCACGCCGAGCGGGCCGAAATTCGTAACAATATTAACACTGCAGAGCACAAATCGGAACATGACCAGCAGTTAGCAGAACTTTGTCTCTGAATTTGTCAAGTTGTACCGAATCTCATCCTGAGTGCACATGCACGCAGAAGAGTAAGGTAATTTCCTTAGTCTGTCTGCCTGTCTGTCTGGCAGCCAAACAAAATTGAAAACAATTCCAAACAGGAAACTTCCTGTTTTTGAGGGGCATCAGAAAGGACACAAACAACAGGCACGAATAACTAATTTAATGCAATAAATAAGGTGGTGTAAAAGATGGTGCGCGTCAATGTGGTAAACTTCTGATTCAATTGGTTTTGTTTGTTTTTTCTACAGTGTTTAAAACTTTTTATTTCATTTCAATTGAATTATATATTTGAACACTGGAGAACACAAACTGCCTTGCTTGCAATTGCAAAAAACTTCAGTACTTTGCAAAATGTGACGCCGTCTCGATCAATTAAAGATTCCGCATGCTCTGAGGGCAGAGTAACAGTGATATTCAGACAAACATAACTGGAGGAAACTTCGTCCAAAAGATCTGGGGAATCTTTCTCAAATATCATTCCAAAATCATTAGTTTCTCTGAAAAGTGTTGGCAGATTGTTCAGCTCTGGACGGTTCTGTTTGACCCATCGGCTTCGTATGGTTGCCATTGCACCTGTTATTCAAAATTCATGAACAAAGCTAATGTATCTGTGCTTGTAAACACACAAAAAAGAAATAATTGAAAAGACCCTTCCTCCATCCATTTTCTCCAGACAGCATGGGGTAAGGGTGTTCTATGAACTGTTTAGTTCCTGATGAGAATGATACAGTGCCTTCAGGAAGTGTTCACACCCTTGACTTTTTCACAATTTGTTGTATTACGGCGTAAATTTAAAATGGATCAAATAAAAAAAATTGTCACTTATCAACACAAAATACCCCATAATGACAAAGTGAAAACATGTTTTTAGAATTTTTTACAAATTAATGCAAAATGAAAATCTGAAATGTCTTGCATCAAGAAGTATTCATCCCCTTTGCTATGACTACAAATTGAGCTCAGGTGCATCCAATTTCCTTTGATCATCCTTGAGATGTCTTGACAACTTTGAATGAATCGATTGGATATGATGGAGAAAGAAACACACCTTTCTTTTTAGGTATCACAGTTGACAGTGCATGTCAGAGCAGAAACTCTCCAATGCAGTGCAAGGAACTGTCCGTAGAACTCCAAGATAGAATTGTGAGGAGGCATAGATCTGGGGAAGGGTGTAAAACTATTTCTGGAATGTTGAAAGTTCCCAAGAGCACAGTGAGCTCCATCATAAGCCCAGCTCATCACCCATCTAACACCATCCCTACAGTGAAGCATGGTGGTAGCAGCATCATGCTGTGGGGATGCTTTTCAGTGGCAGGGATTGGTAGACTTGTAAGGAAAGAGGGAACAATGAATGGAGCCAAATACAGGCAAATCCTTGAGGAGAACCTGCTTCAGAGGGCAAAAGACCTTAGATTGCGGTATAGATTTACATTCCAACAGGACAATGACCCCAAGCATACAGCCAAAGCAACACTGGAATGGCTTCAGAACAAGAACGTGAAAGTCTGAGTGGCCCAGCCAAAGCTCAGACTTGAATACAATTGAGAATCTGTGAAAAGACTTGAAGATTGCTGTTCACCGACACTCCCAATCCAACTTGACAGAGCTAGAGCAAGAATGGGAGAAAATCCCCAAATCCAGATGTGCAAAGCCGATACAGACATACACAAGAAGACTCGAAGCTCTAATCACTGCAAAAGGTGCTTCTACAAAGTATTGACTCAGGGGGTTGAATACTTATTGAGGCAAGATAAGATGTTTCAGCTTTTCATTTTTAATTGATTTGTAAAAATTTCTAAAAACATTTTCACTTTGTCATTATGTGTAGATCGGTGACAAAAATTTAAATTTAATCCATTTTAAATTCAGGCTGTCACAACAAAATGTGACAAAAGGCAAGGGGTGTGAACAGTTTCTGAAGGCACTGTAAATCGATAAACTTTAAAATGCTGTCAATTCCAGCAAACATCATCATTGCTGTCAGCAAACATCATTGCCATTTTTGTTTTTAAACCTGATTAAAAATTTTGCCTGGAAGTTTTAATAACAGGTGAAGACAAACAAACTGGCCTTAACTGTAACTGCCGAATTTAACAGGATAAAAGGATGGATCAAAAGGTGACGACGATGACGACCAACTTATTATCTATCAGTCATAATTCTAAATAACTGTTGATGGGGATTCATGGAAGTAACTTTTCAGGCTGAAAACCTTTGGCCCCAAACTGGAAGGTTGTCAGCACTAGTGAATGGCAATATTTTGGTGCGATTTGGAAAAACAAGGGTTGGCAGGATAGCTTGGAGCTATGCATACTGGCCTATGAGCTATCTAGCCTGGGATTCAATCTCGACTTAGCGATAAACTGCCACCCTGGTGTTTTGCATGCAGGGCGAGGAATCAATGTATACGCCATCCATCGGAAGGACGCTAAGCCGGAGGATCTGTCTGCCAGCACTGGTTGTTGGTAGACATTACAGGTCTCACAGTGTCTTTCGTGAAAAGGAGACGAGTTATCACCAACAACCTCAACAAATCACAGGTTCCTGCCACCTTCAATCGAGAACCCAATGTACGAGTGGTGACCCATACAGGATAGTTTACAGTCTAGAAACGATTCTTGGCCAATCATAATGGAGTATGGGTCTCCACCTTATAAGAAAAACGAACGAGGGTTACCGAGCAAAAACTCAAAACAAGAGAATTTCTTCCAAAATCAACAGTTTGGTGAATATTAACTTTGACTGGAAATAATTATTTTATGTATTTTTGTCGTTTGGTTCACATCTGTCGTTTTGGAACAATTTGTAGCCTAAATAGCCCATCATACGCAAGGGAAAAATCTGGAAAACCTAAAGTTTCTGGGAGCCTTAGCAGCCTCAAGGCCCTTGGAGAGAAATATTCGACTCATGCAAATCAGCCTCAGACTACTTTTTCAAACTGGCCTTCTACTCAAACACCAACTGAGAACACTGCAAGAAGAGTCAGAAGAGCAGCAAACTGTTGAAAGCACAATATGGTGGTTATCATCCCATCTGTATTTTACACCCAGGATCCAACATACAAGTGGCAATTAAGTACCTGTGAACACAGCACAGAACCGTGGGTGGATGAGATAAATACCAGTGTTTAACATTGTTTTGCAAAAGATTTCCTTTCGATGGAGACAGATGACATGTCAAGACATGGCTTTAAAGTTTGAACAGAGCATATTAAATCACAATGTGGAAACCGTTTCTTTAAGGGCCCCACTTATTTGCACATTTTCGTCGGGTCAGCAGAGTAACGTTCTCGGCTCAACCTTTTCACGAATCGGCTCGCCAGGCTTGTCAATCGACTGAAAGTAGCAGGGATTTACAATTTGATCAGGGTTCCAGTGATAACTCACCTCCTCTTTAGGGAAATATCTTCGGCGTCCTCCAACGGCCAGTGCTGGCAGACGCGTCCTGTGGCCTAATGTCCTTCTGATGGACTGCGTTCACATGAACACTGGCCTAACGTCCTTCCAAAATCACCCTGCATGCAAATCATTACTGCGGTCGAGATTCTAACCCCAGGAGGAGAGTGCGTATATCTCTGGGCTCTGATGCCGACCCTTAAATTGCCATGTGGGAAATATATCATAAAAAGGTATCTGGTACCCAAAGCATATTAAAACCAGAAACATGCTACATAATAATATCATAACCACAGCAGTCGAAAGGACTGTTCACATAGAGATGCAATTTCAAAAGAGTTTAACAACCATATACATGAAGATTGCGTAAAGATGACAGTACGACTAAAGGATCTCTGCAGTTTTTATGAATGCCTTTGCAGGCAGAGAGGGCAGAGTAAGGTAATATCACTATCTGTTCGTGACACGTCGATGCATTTGCTTGAATGTTTTTTTTGTTGTCGTTTTTTTGTTTTCTTTTCAAAACACCCACCGCAATGAGATTCCGAGTGCGCAGAAATCTGTAGATCTGTGTTGGTTCTGCAGAGACAAAATAAAATTGATGAAATATTGTTTCATGTTGTGATAAAACCAAATTTCTGATATCGAAACCTCACAACTTGGGCTACAAAAATGACACCTTCATATCTTGCATACGAGGCAGAATAACTTCACCTTCAGTTACAGAACTTACACCAATGTCTAAATCTGAGTGCAAGCACGAGTGGGAAAGATTATATCAACACAACCTTTGGGGTTCAAGTAATCATGATGCTCAACCAAGAATGGACACATTTTACATAGATCATAGGGTGAGAGTGGTTTGGGGGGGGGAGGGGTGGGTGATGCAGCAAAGGATCTTGTGGGACCTTTTTGGGGGATCTTTAAGAAATTGTCATCAAAACCATTTCCCATGGGAAAGGTATTGCATGTTGAGGCAAGATACTGCTTCTCAATACCCAGAAGGATTGACATTTCTGAATAAAATAAAAGCAATCAGAAAGGTAATGCATTTTGTTTGCACAAATAAAAAAGCTTGATAACAGAATAATAAATGACACCAACCACTAGGTGCAAGACCAAACAACAACCTGGCGTGGGCACCAAACAACCGCAGACACCAACCAAGCGCCAGGGGAGAGCCATCGGCCAACCGCCAGGGTGCGGCCAACAGCCATCGGCCAACGGCAGGGGCGCGCCAACAGCCATTGGCCAACCGCCAGGGTGCGGCCAACAGCCATCGGCCAACGGAAGGGGCGTGCCAACAGCCATTGGCCAACCGCCAGGGTGCGGCCAACAGCCATCGGCCAACGGAAGGGGCGCGCCAACAGCCATCGGCCAACGGCAGGGGCGCGCCAACAGCCATCGGCCAACGGCAGGGGCGCGCCAACAGCCATCGGCCAACCGCAGGGGAGCGCCAACAGCCATCGGCCAACCGACAGGGCATGCCAACAGCCATTGGCCAACCGACGGGGCATGCCAACAACCATCGGCCAACCGACGGGGCGCGCAGGTACCAGCCAACTGACGGGTGCGCGGGTACCAGCCAACCGGAGGGGCGCGCGGGTACCAGCCAACTGACGGGTGCGCGGGTACCAGCCAACCGGAGGGGCGCGCGGGTACCAGCCAACTGACGGGTGCGCGGGTACCAGCCAACCGGAGGGGCGCGCAGGTACCAGCCAACCGGAGGGGCGCGCGGGTACCAGCCAACCGGAGGGGCGCGGGTACCAGCCAACCGACGGGGCGTGCGGGTACCAGCCAACCGACGGGGCGTGCGGGTACCAGCCAACCGACGGGGCGTGCGGGTACCAGCCAACCGACGGGGCGTGCGGGTACCAGCCAACCGACGGGGCGTGCGGGTACCAGCCAACCGACGGGGCGTGCGGGTACCAGCCAACCGACGGGGCGTGCGGGTACCAGCCAACCGACGGGGCGTGCGGGTACCAGCTAACCGACGGGGCGTGCGGGTACCAGCCAACCGGCGGGGTGCGGGTACCAGCCAACCGGAGGGGCGTGCGGGTACCAGCTAACCGACGGGGCGTGCGGGTACCAGCTAACCGACGGGGCGTGCGGGTACCAGCCAACCGGCGGGGCGTGCGGGTACCAGCCAACCGACGGGGCGTGCGGGTACCAGCCAACCGACGGGGCGTGCGGGTACCAGCTAACCGACGGGGCGTGCGGGTACCAGCCAACCGGCGGGGTGCGGGTACCAGCCAACCGGCGGGGCGTGCGGGTACCAGCCAACCGACGGGGCGTGCGGGTACCAGCCAACCGCAGAGCTGTGACACCAGCCACCGAGCGAGGCCATGAACAACGAACACTCACTTTCAAACGCCTGCATGAACAGGTCCTGGTCTGCAAGGAGAAGCTCCATCTTGCTCTTCTTCCCGGCACCCTTGGCGCTCGCGAGCCGAGAAGACGCCATGGCCCGCGCTCCAGAACGGCCCGCTTGGGCTAGCCGGTTCGCCTGGCGGCTCGGCCCAGGCCCTGTTCCCGGCCCCGGTCCAGTCCGGTTGGGTATTTCGCGGGCTCCCGCGCAAGGCATCTCGCGACGAACTCGTGTGCGTGTCCGTGGGTGTATCACACCTTCTTTCTTTTCTTACAATCCCTCCCCTCTCTCGGCCCTCAAAGCGCGCACTTTGTTCTCCTCTCCCCCTTCTTTCTGCCTTACTTCCTCTCGATCATAATCCCTCGTTACAGATCACACCCCTCATCGCTCTTTCTCCTTCTCCGTATCACTCACTCTTCCTCTTCCAGTGACTCCCCCTCCTCCTCTCTCCTTCCCGAAACCACGCCCACTCATTCCTCTCACACCACGCCGCACTCTTCGCTCACTCACTCACTCACTCACTCAATCAATCACTCACCCACGCTTTTCATTCACTCACTCCGTACTCCCACTCACTCACTGAGTATTTCTGATTCATTCATTC